>NC_068368.1:43023232-43235732 GCF_020536995.1 Dreissena polymorpha | reverse complement strand
CGGCTAGAGAATTTTTAATTAGCTTGAACGCGATTTTTAAATAAAAATATTAATTAAAAAAAACACTTAGATCTACGTTTTAGACTAGACCAGATACTTTTAATAAAAAAGTTTGCTTCTACCTAAAATGTTACTGTGTTTTGCTTATAAATATTTCCGGACCAATTTTATTTAAAATCAGAAACTTTCGGCTATAGATTTGTGCATAAACATTTTAACTGATAATTATATACTTAAATAAGAAACATCAATAACGAAATAATAAATGTTTAGTAGAACAAGAATATCAGTGAAACTGATCGATGCTCCCCGATGATGCGCTTTGTCAATCTATGTGTTAATAACAACCTAAAAACCTAGTATTAGCCTCGATGACCTTGACCCCAGTGACCTCAAACCTCATAAAAAGGCAGAGGTTTATGCAAGGTACCTGCATGCCAAATATGAAAGAGATCGGTAAAGAATAGAAGGTGCTATGATAAACTGTAACAAACGTGTGACGGAAAAATATATTATAAGCCTCGGTGACCTTGACCTTGACCCCAGTGACCTCAAACCTCATTAAATGGTAGAGGTCTATGCAAGGCACCTACATGCCAAATCTGAAAGAGATCGGTAAAGAATTGAAGGTGCTATGAGAAACTGTAACAAAAGTGTTACGGAAAAATCTATTATTAGCCTCGGTGACCTTGACCCAAGTGACCTCAAACGTCATCAAAAGGTAGAGGTCCATGCAAGATACCTACATGCCAAATATGAAAGAGATCGGTAAAGAATTGAAGATGCTATGATAAACTGTAACAAAAGTGTAACGGAAAAATCTATTATTAGCCTCGGTGACCTTGACCTTTACCCCAGTGATCTAAAACCTCATCAAAAGGTAGAGGTCCATGCAAGGTACCTACATGCCAAATATGAAAGAGATTGGTAAAGTATTGAAGGCGCTATGAGAAACGGTAACAAAAGTGTGAAGAAAAGAAGTAAGAAAGGAAGGAAGGACAAACTGACAACTATATGCTCGGCCGAAATTTTATTTCGGGGAGCATAAAAACTAAGATATGTACTATTCAATAAAAAAAAGTCAGCCTCGGTCTTGAATCTTATAAAAATTATCTTATAAAATTTCTTAATGAGCATCTCCGGAACTATAGAAGTTTTTAATAAAGAACTTTTTTTCAAAGGCAAATACATGCATCTAATTTTCAATATAATTGTGTACCTCCGCCAAAAATCTTTCAAAGTTTCGATACAAAATATTTCACTAATGACGCTAAAAATCACAAAGTTTACTTCAGACTTTAGATCCAGATATAACCTTTAAAGTTCTTCATATTTTTTCATAAAACTTGAAATCTGGACAGATGGCAATATGGAGATTATGCATGTTATTTCATTTTGTTCCTACGTCAAGAATTATGGTTGCTATGGCAACAAATAAACTAGAAATATTGCTGAAAATGTAGGATCCTGCGATAACTTTAAAAGTTCTTCATATTTGTTCATGAAACTTGAAACATAGACAGATGTCAATATGGAGATAATGCAGGTCATTTCATTTTGTGCCTACGTCAAGAATTCTGGTTGCTATGGCTATGCTTAATGCATTGTTTTATTTGTCATCCTATAATAGTATGTGCGGTCCTCACAGTCTAATCAGAACGACATTTTTCGCCTAAAATGGAACTCCTTTTAAAGCGGGTATATACGATTTTGTCAAATATTTATGAATTTATATAAAATGTGTAAAAAATTATTATATATATATTTCAATATAAATTAAAATAAAACTTAAGAAGAACATGTGTCGAAAAATGCGAAATAAGCCAGATATTTAATTCTGAAATTGAAAACGGCTGTACAGCCGAATTCGCCAGCATGTATACCATACATGTACGATGGGAATCTAAACTTAGTTTAACGGTTTATTTGAATTCCCGCAACGATATCTATTCATACGACACACGAACACTAACTCCGATCTAATACAAAGACGAATGCTTCGGTTATTGTAGGAAAATATGTACGTCACAATCGGCTCGTGGCGCTAATTTGTCTTTGCTGCATTTTATGAAATTCGGCTTTAATGTATAATTTTTCTTTCCCATTTTATGTAATTGTAACATATTATATCAATATATTACAATTAAACACATATAAAAAATCGTTTACACATTTTATATAAATTCATAAATATTTGACAAAATCGTATATACCCGCTTTAACTACTCTTGGTGAAATGACTTTGACATCACTTGTTTGACAGCTATATGTACACATAACAACATATCTATATCGGTAAATGATATTTGCCATTTGCATTCATTTACATCACTTAATAATAATTTTTGTTAGTCATACAAACGTTAAATATAAATACTCGTCTAGTTCTTGGTAAACATGGACACATAATGAGCGTTCTATTTAGAAAGGATGTTTCTGAATGATTTAATACGGACTTCAGCGTATAACTTATTAAAATGCTTGCATATCAAAGCGTCATCTCAAGTAAAGGAAGTTTAAGTTTAAACATATTTTATTTCCAAAATGACAAATACAAATAAATTACAATTCACTCAATATATTATTGAACAAGGGTTGGACCTTAAGTTCTACAACATTATCGGGTGTCTTTCCCTAGAGTATAAAGTTACATAAATAGAGGTAAGTGATTAAGATGCAAATATTAATCGTCGTTTTGGAAATCTTACGAAAAACTACTTAAAATGATAGATGCAACTACAGACCTACTACTTTTACTATACTGATAGTAATAATAATAATACTTATAATAGTAATAATAATAATAATAATAATAATAATAATAATGATAGTAATAATAATTAAATATTTCTTTTGTATTAAACACTTTTTTTTCTAATTTAGCTTTGTGTACACATCGGTCTTACTGACAATAACGAAGTGACGTCACCATCTATGATGAGTGATTTATGGGAGGCTTTGTTCGAATCGAATGAAGTTTCGGTTACAATCCACTTAATCAATTCGCATCAATTCGAAATAATGCATATGTTTAAAGAGTTCCTTTTTCGGCGTAGCTGTACTAAGCCAGCTTTTCACCTTACCTGACCTTTGTAAGTGTCAAATAAAATTCTAATAAAATTTCCCGCGGCTAGGTACGAATGAATTCACTTCATTTATTCCATTGGCTGATTTGAGTATACCACCAGAACATTGGAAACATATCCGCGTCTTTGTAACACTGTTCTACTGCATGAAACAATTTTATCTCTAATGAAAAGGCTTAAAGGATAGAACAGTTTTACACTCAATTCTCGATATCAATACAGTTTGTGCGTGCACCTTTTATTTTCATAGAAATACCAGCGCAAAAGCGTTTACACTTAAAAGGCTATGTTCTCATATTTAGTACTTACTTCCATATTCCTGTCAACATGCAAACATGTAAAAGTATTAAGAGCAGTGGAAGCGAGGCCTCACTTTAAATGATTGCATTTCAACCCGCGAGGTATCGAGTTTATATACAGGTCATCACCGGAGTTCGCGGCCAGTAAAATAATCGTTATATAATAACGACGCTATCCGTGAACTAGGTGACCTGGAATTTTCTTTAGACCAGAAATATTTTAAATGAAGGTATTCAGCAATAAAATTATGGTATGTCAATAATAGATTCTTAATGTGTTTTCAGCAATACAATGATAAATATTGTTTTTGATTTATTTAACAATAATTATTCCACCATATTGACTAATGTATTAAGCATGGGCGCGATGATTCTCGATACGGTTAATAATCGAATCAAATGGCAATGCCCGACAAACCACTAAAACAGGTTTATTCGAAGAACGCGCCAATAAATACGGATAATTCGCGTGTGGCCGGTTGACTCATATGTTTTAATTTCACTTCCATTCTTCTTTTGGTTTTCTGTTTTGTTTCTATAGGTTTATGACCAGCAATATGTAACAGCAATATGTAATAATGTAAAATAAGCCGCGAAAACTCCGCGTAACATCCCGTACTGCGTGTGATGCAGCCAAGAACTGCACAGAAAAAGACGTTCGCTATCCTTGATCTCATTCATTGAACTATCAACGCCGTATATCTTTTTTAAAGATATTTCTTGTCTCTTCTGTTTAAAAAGCCATTTAGCCATCGCACCATCCTTTTGTGGCTATTTCCTTTATCCTGTGTGTTTCTGTAACATTTTGGTGGATTTCACTCGGTTCTACGTCGAGAGATGATCGTTTTGGGGTACGTTTGCGTTTTTGTCCAAATCCTATTGCCAAAACGTTGTTTGTCATGGGATTTGCATATAGGAGAATGGGCTTTTTTTAAAGTTGTATTGTATATATATCCTTTTCAATGTCCGAACGTAGTGTACTTACTTCCATATACTGAAGAGACATCACTGGCTATCATGTGAATACGCGAACCATTTACAAATAATATACGATTACTAATTAAAGAATAGTTATTAGTTGACCAATTTCAATAGGGTTTTGTTTCTTTTTGTTCAATTTTTTTAGTGTTTTTCGACAGGGGAGTTAAATTGAAAGCGAAAAAGACAAATGACTAGGAAATAAATAGCGAGCCATTATAAAATGGGTCTTGTGACAAATGCGCCCAACGTAGCTCCAGACTAGCCTGTGCATTCTGGATCTATCCTGCCCGCTAATGAGACCAAGAAACCTTCCAGACTAGCCTGTGCATTCTGGATCTATCCTGCCCGCTAATGAGACCACGAAACATTCTAGACTAGCCTGTGCATTCTGGATCTATCCTGCCCGCTAATGAGACCACGAAACCTTCCAGACTAGCCTGTGCATTCTGGATCTATCCTGCCCGCTAATGAGACCACGAAACCTTCCAGACTAGCCTGTGCATTCTGGATCTATCCTGCCCGCTAATGAGACCACGAAACCTTCCAGACTAGCCTGTGCATTCTGGATCTATCCTGCCCGCTAATGAGACCACGAAACCTTCCAGACTAGCCTGTGCATTCTGGATCTATCCTGCCCGCCAATGAGACCACGAAACATTCTAGACTAGCCTGTGCATTCTGGATCTATCCTGCCCGCTAATGAGACCACGAAACCTTCCAGACTAGCCTGTGCATTCTGGATCTATCCTGCCCGCTAATGAGACCACGAAACATTCTAGACTAGCCTGTGCATTCTGGATCTATCCTGCCCGCTAATGAGACCACGAAACCTTCCAGACTAGCCTGTGCATTCTGGATCTATCCTGCCCGCTAATGAGACCACGAAACCTTCCAGACTAGCCTGTGCATTCTGGATCTATCCTGCCCGCTAATGAGACCACGAAACATTCTAGACTAGCCTGTGCATTCTGGATCTATCCTGCCCGCTAATGAGACCACGAAACATTCTAGACTAGCCTGTGCATTCTGGATCTATCCTGCCCGCTAATGAGACCACGAAACCTCCCGAGACTTAAAAGAGGACAGGCTAATCTGGGGGCCACACTTTTCGCATATATTTGCTTTTCGTTAAGTAGAGACGTTCTCCAAACGAAAACTTCCATAGCAGCGGAAAGTGTCGTCTTCGATTAGCTTTGTTGAATGCACTTGCTTATTTGGGATGATACTTTACGCAAATGCTTAAAGATCAGTGTGTGGCTTTAATATCATTGAAATACAACATGTCATTGTCCTGACAAAATACCGCTGAAATACAACATGTCATTATCCTGACAAAATACCGCGTTGGATTGTTTTGTATATTTCGAATATATAATTCATTTGCAATATGAACATAAAATGTTGGTGAATTATCATTCGTTAATACTTTCCATGATATTAAAACTATTTTCTTTGTTCGAATGAATGCGTGCATTCATGTCATAGCTATCGCGTGCACACGCGTAACAGAGATCGCTGAATAATATTTTGTTATATCTGTCCTCATATTTGTAACAAGGTTATTACCATGTTGTGGGTCTTTAAAACATTTATTAAGATATTCCCAGAGATTTCTAGCGAACAGATTGTTGGCTTACTAGATTTGCTTTTTGTTTTATTAGTCTATGATGTAAATCTGTAACTTTAGGTCCTGAAAATATATTAGAGCTTTTATAGATCTCATTTTTTTAAACGTTTAATTATTATTTAACACAAAGGTGTTAAATTAATTGCCTGTCGAATATTTTGCATCGATAATAAGTTAAATATCTATGTCCGTTACTTTGTCATTTCATCAATTCCAGAATGCCAGCAATCATATCCCCACAAATCAATTCAGAGTTCCGAACTATTCAACCGCCTTTGTCATGTAAACACTGAACACATAACTTTACAAAGTATATAATATTCAGATTACTTATTTGGTCACAACATGTTTTAAGATAAATGAGTACATATACATTATTCGTCAATTCACTTTACATTTAGTTCTTTAAGCAGTTAAAGTGTTTGGGTTTTAGTATAGGCAATACACCATTTAATGCCTCAAACCTTTTAACGCTTTATTTTTATTCAATTTATTCAATGTCTTTACAGTAGTTGTAAGTATACTTAATTTTGTTGTGTGTTGGTTTATTAAGTATTTTATTTGTATAACATTTTTTTGAATATAATATCGAAGACATTAATTCAATGTCAATTTTTATCATCGAACTTTGCATTGTTAGCCTGACCAATCACTACCCAAAACATATATTCTTTCATACCGGTAATCTAATGGTTTAGATCATGCATCGGAAACACAAGTATGTATTTGTACGCGTTTTAATCGTTGTCGATAGTACAGGGATGTGTGTAGGGCGTGTTTGTCCTGTGTCTATAGAACAGGGTTGTTGTAGGGCGTGTTTGTCCTGTGTCTATAGAACAGGGTTGTTGTAGGGCGTGTTTCTCCTGTGTCTATAGAACAGGGTTGTTGTAGGGCGTGTTTATCCTGTGTCTATAGAACAGGGTTTTTGTAGGGCGTGTTTATCCTGTGTCTATAGAACAGGGTTGTTGTAGGGCGTGCTTATCCTGTGTCTATAGAACAGGGTTGTTGTAGGGCGTGTTTGTCCTGTATCTATAAAACAGGGTTGTTGTAGGTGTTGTTTATCCTGTGTCTATAGAACAGGGTTGTTGAAGGGCGTGTTTGTCATGTGTCTATAGAGCAGGGTTGTTGTAGGACGTGTTTATCCTGTGTCTATAGAACAGGGTTGTTGTAGGGCGTGTTTCTCCTGTGTCAATAGAACAGGTTTGTTGTAGGGCGTGTTTATCCTGTGTCTATAGAACAGGGTTGTTGTAGGGCGTGTTTCTCCTGTGTCTATAGAACAGGGTTGTTGTAGGGCGTGTTTGTCCTGTGTCTATAGAACAGGGTTGTTGTAGGGCGTGTTCATCCTGTGTCTATAGAACAGGTTTGTTGTAGGGCGTGTTTGTCCTGTGTCTTTTTTTGCGCTGTATCCGATGGTTTGAGAATCGGCCACTCAACTCCTCTAAACGACCAAGTGCTTTCTTTACTGTCGAAGCAGCACAAGTTTCGCTTTATTTTCAAACCCAAAACTTATATTAATGCATCGTCTTTGCCTTTCTTCACGACATTCGCTCGCAAATAATATCATAATAAGCGAGGTCAAAGCAAAACAATCACCATTGTCTTAATGAACCATTTGTTCAAACATTATTTGAACGAACGTTCCCAGCTCGTTACTTAAGTACAGCTGCTATCAATCACCGTAACGGACACAACACATTCCATCCACGCGGAGAGCGACGACGTCGGACGTTGTCTGGTTAACGCTCGCCACATCTATAATTTACGAGAACATGTACTCGGATCCGCATTCTGTGTAAATATATCGGTCAAACTGTGTATGGTGACCATAGTTTAAATTATTTAAAGCAAAATCAATGTTCTGTTTAATTTTCGTGTTGTTTCTTGTGTTCTCAACATGCATATTGGTATTATTTTTTTTGTAATTTTGTAACACTATGCAAACAAATACTTGTACATTTTATTTGTTGTTACACGTGTTTTCTTTTTGTTTCAGAAAGTTGGATTAGCAGCATGATGAACAAGAGTGACAACGACACAAATCAACTGATGACGTCATTTGATCTTCTTAACGACATGAACGCCGCGGAGAGTCAGCGGCTGATACCAACGGCACTTTTTCTCGGCATTATCGCCGTGCTCGGAATCCTCGGTAACGCGTTGGTTATCCATATTTATCGTACCCGTTACAAGCTATCCAATGCGAAAATCTTCATCGTTAGCGTTTCCGCCGTGGACATGTTCTCGTGTTGTATCGCGATACCGTTCGAGATCATCTTGCTCATGGACCAGTTCACTTTTGAGCAGGCGTGGATGTGCAAAAGTTCCAGGTTTTTCAACACGCTAAGCACGTGCGCGTCTTCTTTTATTTTGTTCTTTGTCGCCGTGGACCGATTTCGAAAGGTGTGCAGACCTTTTCAGAGGCAAATAACTACCAGTTTTGCGACAAAATTATGCATTGTGTCGGTGGCATTGGGCGTGGTGGTGGCTCTACCAGCGTTCTGGATGTACGGAAAGAAAACGTTTGTGGTAAAGCAGGATACTATAGACGAGGCGGTGATTGGGTCCGAATGCTCCACGGCTGATGCCATGAAAGGTTCCATATTTCCTTTAATTAACATAGCAATGCAGAGCGTTTTGTTTGTTACCGGCATTGTAGCAATATCCGTTCTTTATTGTCTGATTGGATGCAAGATAAAGAAGCAATCTAAAAAGATGCGACTTATGATGGTGAGAAGTATGTCGATTCCTATGACGCCATCAAGTTGTGTGGAAAATGGAGTTGATATTCCTGGAGAAATCGATCCTGGGCGACACAACCACGAGGACGTCATTTCGCGCAAAAACAATGACAATAAAAAGCAGAATGAACGTAAAAAACGCAAATCAGAGAAAAGCACGGATGAATCGTGGACTAGGGATACGGAAGTTTCTTACACAAGCTACGAAAAGGAAGAGCACGCCGAAGTGAATCGGGGGAAGACAAAACAAACAGATAAGCAGACCAAAGTCAGTGATGATCAAAACGTGACCCCTAAAGATACAAATTATAACTATGAACAATCCGAGCGTGTCAAAACAATTGAAAGCACGGGGAGTTCGGAACGCGTCAATGAAAATAAAGGCACAGGGACATTAAAAAGGCAGTTATCAAACGCTGGCAGTCAGATTTTTCACGTCATTCGGCGGATAACGTCTCACACGTCTGACGAAAAGTTAGACTCGGCAAGGAAATCCCAATGCCTGAAGGAAGTCAGGGCGAGAAAAACAGCCTTCATTATGTTTCTTATCTCTCTTGCCTTCATTCTGAGCTATCTCCCACATCTGATTCTAATGGCGACTCGTGTCGTTAAATATCAATTTATTGAACAACTCAGCGACGACGGACTAGCGACGTACAAGTTTTTCTTGCGATCGTATTTTCTTAACTGTGCTATTAACCCTGTAATTTACGGCCTTTGTGATGTACGGTTTCGCCTTTATTATAATGAATTCTTCAGTCGCTGTTTTTCTCGGAAATAACCGACCGTGCAACGAGGCAAAGAGAAGTCTTGATGAACTATATAATACATTAAATATGTTTTTCTTTGAAAAATTGTTGAAAACTGTCGTATAACGCTTGTGACAATCAAAAGCCAAGGTAGGATTATCGGACCGTAGTCTCGTTTGAAATGTTATCTAACGGAATGAACGTAAGATAACATGTTTGTGATTAGGAAATGCCGTTAAAATGTCTACAACTTACACGTAACAAATACTGGTTCCAATATTAAATTGCATTAATTGAACTACAAATAAAAAATGCGCCCGTGTATAAGAGGGTTTATGCTTGTGGACAAAAATATATTTTTCTATTTTGCTATATTGTGCACGAGATACAAATGCCGATTGTAAGATTGTTTGGCTTGTATTGCTTCCTAACTTCCCGGGTTTGAGTACCGAGCAGACAGTCTTTTGTATTTAACTTTTATTCAGCTTGTTGTATTGCTCTTATAATGGTTGAAGACGTTTCCAAGTATCACATATTTGATATGTTTTACCAATTTGAATGAAATTTTTTCAAAAACGCTAACAACACTGAACAAACCCCTTATATGAATCGAATATGGTCGCTACAACTTTACAATTACATACTTAAAAATGATATAACATTCTGTGATCTTTTCAGACAGAATTTTAAACTTGTTGAAATTGTGGGTTTTAGCTGGTTTTGTATTTTCGGGCTTAATGCGTTCGAAAATCCTTAATGTTGTAAATAATTTCAATAACTTTATGCTCGAACGCTGAATCATGTTGATGTTCAAATACCATGAATACCATATGCAAAAAATATTTCAATCATTGACTCAGTGTTATAAAATCTCATCTTCACGCGAGCTATACACTTTGTTAACATGAACTCTTTACGGACAAAATGGATAATAGAAACTATGTTAACCTTTGATCGTTTTATTTTTCAGTTTTTATTTATCGACAACAGCTTAACATTTGTAATCTGAATTCTTAATATGATCAAATATCATGGGACATCCATATGTTTAGATGATTTTAATGCGAATTTATTTACATAAGAATTTTATTATAATGCATTTAATATTAAATGAGACGATATGACTCATTTAATAGGACAACGAGCCGTCCATTGTTGTTCACAATCAAATGACAAAGGACCGCTCGTTATGTTGAAAATATTGTACAAGTTAAATGAAAAACATGTTTAAAAGTTTTAAGAGCGATAAGTTCGTTCTTGTGTAACCTTGAACTTGATCGTAGAATGAGAAAACAATATTGTGTACAAAACATTCAAAGTTAATGTAACTGTTTTCAGAAAAAAAAGATCTGAAATAAATACTTACAACAAAGCTGTAATAAACGTGTTATGGAAGTATATTTCTTAAGACTATTAAAAGTTAAACAAACATGTGAGATTTCTCTATGCGGTAAAAGATATCAGAAAAGTGGTGTCTCTATACTGCCTGCGCTGACTGCACAGGCTAATCCGGGACGAAACTTTACGCACATGTGAACCCTGTTTTGACAGAACGAGGTTCCAATATTTCAGAGAGTTGCGAACATTTCAAAACTGCAATACTACATCGATGAATGTTGGGCGGAAATTTTATGCGAGATTTAGTAAAAACTTTTGTTTGTTTCTTCTAGAATATAAACACAAATTAAATGGGTACGTTGGAACTTCTTTTTCTCGTTAGCTTGAATTTTCCTTTGACAAGTGTTTTTTCCGCTTTAATAAGGATATTAATTGACAGAATTATTTGCAAAATATTTTTTATTATTATTGAAAGTTCATTTTTCATATTATATATTTGAACATATCAACTCGGTTTAGTAGAAAAGAAATATTTTTTATTTTTACAAGCTTGCATGCCACAACATATAATAAAGATGTAAATAAAAAAAAACTCGCTTCGTAGTGCAAGGAGCGATTGCATTAAAGTGGTCGTATTGTGAAAATGCCAACCGTGAAAAGCTATCTGGGACTGGCCCATGTGGAGCGTTTCTTAAAATAATGTTTAGGAATCGGTGAAAAGGGGGTTCATACATTTTGTAGTGTCTTTTTACATTTTGATGAAAATAATGTAATCTCGCAATAATATAGAAGAACAAAGTTTCACCAAAAATTGAATTAAGCTGCGGTTACCGATTGTGACTGCCGAATTGGTAATAGGATATAAAATTGATATGTTTACATTTCCCTATGGCTGTGGTATCTGAACATTTTCCGAAAAGCAATTGCTGCTTTTATTTTTAGTTTGAGCGCAACGAACACGAGACTATTTTGCTAACAATTTAAAAAGTGTATGATAAATATGTGTGTAATTGAATAGTTTTTATTTATATTTCTATCTCTCTACACATGTGCAGTGTAATTGAATAGTTTGTATTTATATTTCTATCTCTCTACACATGTGCAGTGTAATTGAATAGTTTGTATTTATATTTCTATCTCTCTACACATGTGCAGTGTAATTGAATAGTTTGTATTTATATTTCTATCTCTCTACACATGTACAGTTTAATTGAATAGTTTGTATTTATATTTCTATCGCTCTACACATGTGCAGTGTAATTGAATAGTTTGTATTTATATTTCTATCTCTCTACACATGTGCAGTTTAATTGAATAGTTTGTATTTATATTTCTATCGCTCTACACATGTACAGTTTAATTGAATAGTTTGTTTTTATATTTCTATCGCTCTACACATGTACAGTTTAATTGAATAGTTAGTATTTATATTTCTATCGCTCTACACATGTGCATGAACTAGCATTGTAGTCATGAACTTTACTTATTCGCAATAAATTTATTTGTTTGGATTGAATGTAGCGTATAAAGTGGAATAATACACATTATCATATACCTATTGCTTTTCTGACCCCAATATTATATTCTCTACAATTAAATACGAAAATTTCAAAGCAGCTACTTATGTTTTCTGTTTGCGTATTTCCGTATTTTAGTAGTGGCAGGACTACACGTCAACACAAGTGTTCGGTGGACTTAGGCAGTAATCTTTATTCATCAAAACACATTAATTAATAATTACTCGATAAGGGCATCAGCGCCAAGCCTTACGGTAATTTGCCACATACATTAGCTCGTGAGTTTGGTACTAAACAAGTTATATTCAGAAAAAAAGAATATGATAAATGGAATATGACATCAGTATGGTGTTCTGGGAAGTGTACCGCACGCGAGATCGAAAAATGTAGATTCGATACCTTCGTCATTATAATATTTATAGTCGTCTTAATAGTTTATAGATGGAATGAGTTATTGAAGTACGAACAAGAGGTCACTAACTAAATGGGAGATATCATAGTTAAGACTGCACTATTATCAATAGACATCAACTCCGTCATACCTCGAAGCTATAGGTCTGACAAAAAGACTGTTCACTCTTTACTAATGATTCGGCTTTTCATTAAAAAGCTACTTAATCTTTTATTGCGTTGTTAACAGGACCAAATCTCAGTTCGAGAGCGCTTGTCCACATATCCGATGACCACGGGTTCGATCCCCTGGCCGAACACATAATTTGTTTGGGCATTAGTTATGAAATTCTTGTAACCGCTGTTCCCCCGTACCAGATATGGCGTTTGTCAGTTACTGGAACTTGGTAACGGTACATCAGCTAACCCAGGAAACTAGGAGTAAGTTAACTTACCGCTATGACATGACTGACTTTGTAATATTGTTGAACACGGTGAAAAATCCCCCACCACCAAAAACACAACAAAACAACAACAAAAACAAAACACAAAACAAAACAACAGCAACAACAAATTCTAACCGCGGTGTGCAAGCAACAAAGTGATACTTTTTATTAAGCTGTCTTTTAAGATGCATATTATTATATGTTAACCAGATTTAAATGCTGTAGGAATCGAAACACCGACACCAACAGAACCGTGTTTTTTTTCTCATCGAAACTCAAAGTTTACGAACTGTAGCTACGAAAGGCTTACAAGAAGTTGTTGACAAACGCGTGTGTCACACAAAAATGATAAAGGGCTTGTTGAAAGAAGTTTTTCCATGTAAACGTAGTGCTAACATCTCGGTATCACAAGAACACTAGTTCCTTGATACCAAATGTCAAGTTATGTGCCATTCAAGTCAGAAGTCCAGAAGGCGGGGGCCTATATTTTATTTCTTAATTATTAACGATTATTTCCACTTTAAGGTACTTTTTTACTAAGGCGCTAAAGTTTGAAAACTGAATAATATTTATGGCGTTAAAAGTATACTCAATTTTGTTTTAAATGTATGTTGATTCCTTATAAGATTATCAATTTGCCCCCAATATGTCAATATGTACACAATAAACTTCGAAAATGAGACAAATACGGAAATGTGTTATAATGAAATGGGGATGGAGTACTGAACGATTTTAGTCAAATCCGAATAAATATATATTCTTATTATTATTTTAAATATTTATTGTTGTAATAAACATACCATGTACCGCGTACTTTCTCTTTTTCGTTTAGATGGCATATTTGATCGTAAGATACGAGTATATAGTTTTTGTAAATATTAACTAAACAATAAAGTTAAACAGTTTCTTGTATGTTATGTTGTTTCTCTTTTTATAATGGTTGTGGCAAAAATTAATAAACGGTGAACTTTCAAAATATGTAAATGAAAATACTTGATAACATAAAATTGATTTTCGGTGACCCCCATTTTCTGTGCATATTTGTGACTGTACAATTCTGTAAGCATCTTTAAACAACGGCATAAGTAATATGAAAATACCATGAATACAAATATATTTAAATAACATACAAAAGGGTGAAAAATCTACACACTAGCAAACTGTGTTAACATTAACTCGTAAAGAAGAAAATCGAATCAACGCGTAGATTGTTCTTTCACAGCTAAACGTTCCATAGTATGAATATCACGCCATGCCAATATATTCGTGAAACATCCAGTGTTTCGCATCGTTATTTAAATTACATATATCAATTCAATTACTGAAGTTATATAAAATAAAGTATTTCTTCATTTCTTTGTTAATCTACTGTTAATGCAATTCTTATCAAATGACAAAAAAAACGTATCTTTTCTAGACAAAAGCATCTCGAACTAAATTGCATGAATTGTTTTGCACAAAACGGACCAAGGACCGCTCGTTATTTTTAATAGCCGGTAAAAGTTTAATAAAAAGCACATGCTTTTATAACAGACAAACGTCCTGATTGTTCCCGCTTTACATTTACCGTGTGCGTAGGCGTGGAAGACACATGTCTTTCTAAAAACTTATAAATGGCCTTAACATTAAAACAGGTTTCATGAAAATCTTCTAAAAACCATTAGCCAAGGACCGGTAAAAAATGGTGAGTTGAATATTTGAACATTTCAACCTTTACCTTGACCTTGATCCGGCGTTAATGAGTCATGCCTTCTGCATCATCTCAAATACCGAAACATTCGAGCAGCGTTTCGTGGAAGTCCTTCAAACAGTAAAGCGAAAGAGAGATGACGCAATAGATAAAAGCTCAAAACAGTGACTTTCAAGTGTGACCTTGACTTTAAGCCAGCGGAAATGAAGACTTATGCCTTCTGCGCATCATCTCAACCGAAGTCCTTCAAACAGTAAAGCGAAAGAGAGATGACGCAATAGATAAAAGCTCAAAACAGTGACTTTCAAGTGTGACCTTGACTTTAAGCCAGCGGAAATGAAGACTTATGCCTTCTGCGCATCATCTTAACAACCTAAACATTCATCAAATTTCATACAAAAAAAATGTAAATACTAAACATTTATTGAGCGGACACCAATATATGACAGCTAAACAAACGGACGGAAGGACAAAAAGTATTAAAACTCAACTTTCGCGACGCGGCAGTTGGTTACACAAGATGTGCCTGTTATGAGCTCTGAAAAGTACACACAGTTGCCGCCCAATTTCCAGCTTCTATATCAATAATGTTTATATGAATTTTATTGGCGTCAGAAAAGTGTTTTACAATTATCATATCAGAACAAGCGAAGGTCCGAATCGTTTTCGTGGGAAGCGAAACAGACGGAGTAAGAGAAGTCACGTAATCATTAAACCTGCATCATGTCTGACTAAACATTTAAGTCAAAGCTCACCATTATTTACTGAACTTTCGAGTTGAATATAACGTAATTTGGTCGATATCTAGCGAAGCTACTACGAGTTGCACGATGATTTGGCCTGACTGAATTATGTCCCTTGGGGAACAGTTGCTATTCAAAACCAAAAAATAACTAAAAGTGGCGCGGCAGAGGCCGACGCGTATCCCCACGCCGCATAGATGTTATATTAAATGCAATTTTGGGTGGCAAGGCCTATGTTGGTGGGGCCCCGGGGTGGGTAATGTGGACATGGATGGTCGAGATAGACCGTGTTGTCATAAGAGATGGTCAGTATTATTTTGAAGTCAATTGGTGAATAAATGAAGACGTTATGTTAAAACAAAATTGTGGGTACGAAATAAAAGTGGGTACGAAAATTTTGGGTACGATAAAAATATGCCAAAAAACTTGGGGTACGAAAAAAATGTGTCTTAAAAAATTTGGGTACGTAAAACAATGGAAACGAAAAATAAATTGGGTACGAAATAAATTTGGGTACGAAAAAAAAATTGGGTTCACAAAAAAAGGGTACACAAAAAATGCGTACGAAAAAAATATGACAAAAAATATGACAAAAAATGTGTACGAAATAAAATTTGGGTACGAAAAAAATTTGGATACGAAAAAATTTGGGAACGAATAAAAATGTAAGAAAAAACAATTGGGTACGAAAAAACAATTGAGTACGAAAAAAGTTGGGTACAAAATAATTGGGTTTCGAAAAAAATATTGGTACGAAAATAATTTGGAACAAAAAAATGTGGGTACGAAAAAAATGTGTTCGAAAAAAATTTGGGTATGAAAAAAAATTGGTACGAAACAAAATTTGTATACGAAAAAAATGGGTACAAAAAAATGGATACGAAAAAAATTGGGTACGAACAAATTTTGGGTACGAACAAAAATTGGGTACGAAAAAAAATTGGATACGAAACAAAATTGGGTACAAAAAAACATTCGGTCAGAAAAATTGAGGTAAAAAAAAAATTGGGGTACGAAAAAAAAATTGGAGGTACGGGGAAGTTATACCCGTGAACCTCTCGATAAATTTGAAATAAGACGGGAACCAAGCTGCCTTTACCTTTATCAATGCCCTGAAGTGGGTAATGTGGGCAGGGATGGTCGAGATAGACTTTGTTGTCAAAAGAGATGTTCAGTATTAATCTACGTTAGCGTTACCGATCGCCTAAATCGCCATTGGCGATTTCAATTCCTAGCTGGCGATTAAAAATAAGATTTTCATGAAATTGGCAATTGAAAAAATAGACCCTATTCTTTTCAAATGCACGATCTAAATGCCTGTTTTCAGGCCGTATTAGTCGCCAGAAACATCGATAAGATTACACAGATAACACCATTACGGTACCGGAAAGGCCATAGGGGATAATGACGACCGCCGAGTTCGATAATCCACAAGGCTTATGTCATAATTTGTCACGCTTTACACTGCGACAAGACTTTTTCCAACATTGGGTTACTCAGTGATTTACGTGATAACTGAATCACTGAAGCGTGCCACGTTATGACCTATAGATGTTACGATTCAAAGTTATCGAATCGACCAGAAGCATGAGTAGGGAATTGTCATTTAATAAGATGGGCGGAGTTATGACATTATTTACATAGCCACTATAAACTAATTTACTAAGAAACGCGATTTTGATTGGCTAAAAAAAGTACATAAGAGTAACTTCCCTTTACGGTCGCTATGCGACTTGAAACTGAAAGACCGATTTAGAAAGTGAGTTGCAAATTCCGTAAAAATGAATGCTTCGAACGAAAAAGGAAAGTCTAAGCAACAGATGCTAACACAATTCTTTAGAAATGAAAGCGGACAGAATAATGTAAGCTCAGGAAAAGACCAAATGTAAGGTTCGCAATCGGAGGATGTCTCAAATAGTGCAGACGCGAATGTAGCAATGACGGTCTCACGCTGACTTGGTAATTTGTCACGCATTTCTTCCAAAACAAAAAAACAATAAAAAAGTAGCTTTTGGATTTCATAAAATGTTGTATAATTACTACCGAAACAGTCGGGCTCTTTAAGTGGTTTCTAACCTAAATACCACATGTACCGAAAACTGTTTAATGGTCTTAATGTATCATTTTCACTACGCCATCGGTGTCTATGTAAACAAAAAAAAATCGGCTGGAAAATGTCAGTAAGTGGGTCACCAGCAAAGAACAAAACTTCAAGCAAAACCGGGCTAATTTCAGACAAAAAAGTCTAAATTTTGATCAGAAAATAGCCCCAAAACGCACCACAGACGATCTAGGATCCAAAAAAATATACCGGGACCACCCTAGATTTGGCTACTAAGTATTTTTCCTTAGCGCCAACCTAGTTAATTTGAAGTCAATTCGTGAATAAATGAAGAAGTTATGTTAAAACGGAATTTTGGGTGGGCGTGGTCGGCCACTATCTCCTCCTACACTATTAGCACTAGAACTTTGAAACTTACACACATGGTAGCTAAAAGCATATGTGCGACGGTGCACTATTTTGAATTTTGATCTGACCCCTGGGTCAAAAGTTATTATCATGTGCGTCGCATGTTGTTACTAAAATGAGGGTTTTTTTACCCATTTTACCCATTTATTTACCCATAACTTTTGACCCAACGGTCAGACAAAAATTCCGTCGCCGTCACCGTCGCATATATGCTCACAGCTACCATGTGTGCTAGTTTCAAGGTTCTAGTGCTAATAGTGTAGGAGGAGATAGTGGCCGAACGGACGGACAGAAAGATGGAGACCAATACAATATCCTTTTAAAAGCGTGGGGATAAAAAATGCCAAACGGAAATAGCAGCACTGTTGCATTGACAACAGGTAAGCCTGTTTTAGCTTTCGCGTGAGTGAAATACATATTTGGTGAGATAAGGGAAAACATTTCTATCTGCGTTGGCTTATCAGGGACGACACTATCCGCCTGGACTGTTGTTTTTCTTTAACAAAACACTTTCCATGGAAAAACAAAAGTGGAAATTGTAGTCCCTGATTAGTAAGTGCGGACTGCACACGCACATCTGGTATGCCACTTTACCCACATGCATAAAGTCCCGTTTTCCCAGAGCGGGGCCCATATTTGTTATGACGTGTACAGTGGACATTGTCTTGAAGCAGTGCATGTTCATGAATGAGGCCCATATGTGTTATGACGTGTACAGTGGACATTGTCTTGAAGCAGTGCATGTTTATCAATGAGGCCCATATGTGTTATGACGTGTACAGTGGACATTGTCTTGAAGCAGTGCATGTTCATCAATGAGGCCCATATTTGTTATGACGTACAGTGGACATTGTCTTGAAGCAGTGCATGTTCATCAATGAGGCCCATATTTGTTATGACGTGTACAGTGGACATTGTCTTGAAGCAGTGCATGTTCGTGAATGAGGCCCATATGTGTTATGACGTGTACAGTGGACATTGTCTTGAAGCAGTGCATGTTCATCAATGGGGCCCATATTTGTTATGACGTGTACAGTGGACATTGTCTTGAAGCAGTGCATGTTCATCAATGAGGCCCATATTTGTTATGACGTGTACAGTGGACATTGTCTTGAAGCAGTGCATGTTCATGAATGAGGCCTATATTTGTTATGACGTGTACAGTGGACATTGTCTTGAAGCAGTGCATGTTCATCAATGAGGCCCATATTTGTTATGACGTGTACAGTGGACATTGTCTTGAAGCAGTGCATGTTCATCAATAAGGCCGATATTTGTTATGACGTGTACAGTGGACATTGTCTTGAAGCAGTGCATGTTCATGAATGAGGCCCATATTTGTTATGACGTGTACAGTGGACATTGTCTTGAAGCAGTTCATGTTCATCAATGAGGCCTATATTTGTTATGACGTGTACAGTGGACATTGTCTTGAAGCAGTGCATGTTCATCAATGAGGCCCATATTTGTTATGACGTGTACAGTGGACATTGTCTTGAAGCAGTGCATGTTCATCAATGAGGCCCATATTTGTTATGACGTGTACAGTGGACATTGTCTTGAAGCAGTGCATGTTCATCAATGAGGCCTATATTTGTTATGACGTGTACAGCGGACATTGTCTTGAAGAAGTGCATGTTCATCAATGAGGCCTATATTTGTTATGACGTGTACAGTGGACATTGTCTTGAAGCAGTGCATGTTCATCAATGAGGCCCATATTTGTTATGACGTGTACAGTGGACATTGTCTTGAAGCATTGCATGTTCATCAATGAGGCCTATATTTGTTATGACGTGTACAGTGGACATTGTCTTGAAGCAGTGCATGTTCATCAATGAGGCCTATATTTGTTATGACGTGTACAGTGGACATTGTCTTGAAGCAGTGCATGTTCATGAATGAGGAAACGTTATAGGTAATTTAATAACAATAAAAACGATCGCTTGAGAAGACAAGTAAATATTTTTTACGAAAGTTTATACCTATATTTCAATTTAAGGATTACACACATTTATTTATTAATTATAAATACAATCATTTTAACAGACATGTTATTATTATATTAATTTTACACACGTTAAAACTTACAATTAAACATATGGGAGATAAATAGTTATAATTATTCAGAAATCAATATTAAGTAATGATTTCTTAT
The DNA here is from genome assembly GCF_020536995.1 of Dreissena polymorpha. Lineage (NCBI taxonomy): Eukaryota > Metazoa > Mollusca > Bivalvia > Myida > Dreissenidae > Dreissena > Dreissena polymorpha. Next base: position 43,215,500 of record NC_068368.1, on the reverse strand, counting down.
TATTAATGTTCTCTTGGCAAATTTTGCTAGATTATTTAATTCACATTTATCAATTGTATTTATCAAATGGTGGTGTTTGTAAAAAAGGCGGTATATTGCAGTAAAATTATTTTCAATTATTTTTCAAGTTTTTTATGATAGCAAAGAACATTCACATATGTCAAATTAGGTACAACAAATAAATGTTCATTATCGTTCGTTTCTTGGGTATTCTGCCCAGCATAGAATCCAATTTAAATTCTCATTGGCAGCGCCAAGGTCGTTATGCTTAAGCCCCAGTCCCATATAAGCACGGATGGACACATCAGTTCCGGATCGGCCCGAATCCACCCTGGATCAAGATTCGGGACCATCCGGTACATTATGTCGAGTTTTTGGATTTTTTAGTATCGACGGTCTTCCAAAGACCATCACAAAGGAGGCAACATGGTATCCAATAAGACCAAACCGTACCAACAAGGACAGTCCCACACGGCGCCCACACGTACAGTTCCAGACAGACACGAAAGATATACGGACAGTCACAGATAAACACGGACCAACCCGGACCTACACGACAACGCCACGGATAAACACGGCATCGGTAAGGACCAGACGCGATTTGCACCCGAACCAAAAATAATGTATATAAAAGCATGTTTAATTTCCGGGATTCCACCAATTCGCCTGTCACCTAGGCAACCCGGGTTTAATACCCATTCCCGGTAGCATATGAGTTTGGTTAGTCGTCACCATACCGGGCAGGTGGGGTTTCCTCCAGGTACTTCGGCTTCCCCTTACAGCACGAGACCACACTAATATTAAATATTAATATGGATATTGCAGGTAGGATTCAAAATTCGTTCATTTCAGATCAGTATTCATGTTAAAAGTGTTACGGCGAATGCTGAGCCAGCTCAACATTCTAGCGCGACATTCCAGATCAACATTCGTTTTAAAAGTGTTACGGTAAATGCTGAGCCAGCTCAACACCCCAGCGCGACATTCTAAATCAGTATTCCTTTTAAAAGTGTTACGGCGAATGCTGAACCAGCTCACCGATATTCACTGAAGCTAGCCGCTATGTTGAAGATCCCTTATTTGCAAAGAAACATTTTATATCTTAAATCTACCATTGAAAAATGTTCTTTTGTTAATCATGCAAACTAGTTTGATGTTGAACGTAAATTATCGCGATATGATTGTGAATAATTGTTTAATATGTTCAATGTTGGTTAGTTGGGCTCGATTGGTCATTGTCGGCTTGGGTACTACTTACATGTACCCCGGGTAGGGTAAATATACTTAAACGTACCGGGGCGATATTAGACTGTACCCGAGTTGTATTCCCGCCCAAAATCCGATGTCGTAAAACGCGCTACCGATTACCGTAAAACGATAGTGTGCATCTTAAACAAAATTCTCTTTAACAAAAAACTGCATCAACATGCTTTTTAAGTTTGAGTTTCGATGATATTAAGACCATTTAACAGAAATAGACATAAATGTGAACATAATTAATTTTAAACAAAGCCGACAACGACCGATTTAGCATTAAATTTCCCGGGTACGTTAAAGTCAATCTGAACGCATCGGACAGTGGGCTACACCACACCGTCTCTCTGATGTACGTAGGCGGCCGTCATATTGGATTTGGAACTACTTTAGAAAACAAGATGGAGGCCCCCTCGTAAAGAGGAAAAATTGAAATGTGTGTTTTAGCTCGTCTTTTTCAAGATTACATTCTTTAAGTACTAATTTAATGTAGATCTGTGAATTCCCACAACGTACTAAAAAACTTGTTAAAATTTAATGATGCCATTACTGACATACTGATAGGAGTACTTATAATATTGACATCGAGTAAATTTAAAAATTAAATCGACTGTTTTTGTTATATTTTGTGAGATACGAGGATTGCTTACATAAACTTGATAAAGTATGAAACACATCACTCATTGTATGAGCATGGATGGCCGATTGATCCTAACGGTAGACTTTAACTCCATGGGGTCAATGGTTCGAGCCCATTTGAGGGTTACTTTTATATTTTTATTCAATTGTATTCTTTTTTATTGCAGCTTTTTAGATTCAATGTTTGCATTTATCAATATAGCATAGAGTTTATAATGACAAAAATAATTTGGGGAGTTCTTATGGTATAGTTAGATTTTGTGACATTACAAGAATTGCTTATATATTAATAAAGTATAAAATAAACCACTGACTATATGGGAGCACTGATGGCCCATTTGTTTAAGCTTTTACTCCAAGGGTCAGTGGATCGAGCCCAGTTAAGGGAGATTTCCTTTCTTTTTTTTCTTTTTTTTTATAGAGTTATTTTGCTAAAATGTTTACTTATCAATTTAAAGTATTTAATAACAAACTTCAATACATGTCTAATTTGTGAAAATGTCCCTTTGAAATTGCTAGTTTTCCTCTTACATGCCCTTGTATTTTAAGATAGAATACTTTCCTCTCCAGAGGAAAGAGGTATGGGTTTGAATCCCATCGGGGGCTTCAGAGGATGATTCATTTTGAGACAAATGTTAATATTTGCTTTAGTGTATCCCAAAATTAACCTAATATTAAATATATTACTGTGAAAGATAATTCAAAATAATGTTTGTTACAATATACATTGTGAACCATGGACATGAACATTCAATTATGCAAGAAACATGTATGATTTGAGGGAAGAATAAGACAGCAAACTTAGAATGGACATTCATTTTAGATTGTTTAGTTACTAAAACTATAAATGTTGTAAAGCTTGTGTATGACATCCTTGCTTCTGGACAGCAGAACAGTTTAGGCATAAATGATTACTCTTTTTCTTTAGAATTAACATTGATGCATTATTACCTAAGCAAAGTTGAACTTTTTAAAAACTCGAATTAGGAACTGAATTTTTCATGTTCGTTGCTTGCAATTTACCAGTACTGAACATAATGTTACTGGGAAGAATAAGACAGCAAACTTAGAATGGACATTCATTATCCCCACGCTTTTTGAAAAAAAGGTGGGGATATTGTGGTGATCTCCGCCGTCCGTCCGTCCGTCTGTCCGTCCGTCTGTCCGTCCGTCCTGGCCACTATCTCCTCCTACACTAAAAGCACTAGAACCTTGAAATTTACACACATGGTAGCTATGAGCATATGTGCGACGGTGCACTATTTGGAATTTTGATCTGACCCCTGGGTCAAAAGTTATAGGGGTTGGGGTGGGGCCGCGTCAGAAATTATCACTCATTTTTTTAGGTTATTTTACATTTACTTCTTTATTTCTACACCGATTCACTTCAAATTGATACTGGACCTCACCTATGACAATACGGTCAATCTCAACCATGCATGGCCCCATTCCCAACCCTGGGGCGCCCCGCCCACATAGGCCACACCCACCAAAAATTTCCATTTACTATAATTTTTTCATTTCTACACGGATTCACTTCAAATTGATACTGAACTTTTGTTATGACATTAGGGTCAATCTCAACTATGCATGGCCCCAATCCCAACCCTGGGGCGCCCGCCCACATAGGCCACACCCACCAAAAAAATCCATTTACTATAAAAAAAATTTAGGTTATTTTACATTAACTTCTTCATTTCTACACTGATTCACTTCAAATTGATACTGAACCTCTCTTATGACAAAACGGTCAAACTCAACTATGCATGGCCCCGTTGCCAACCCTGGGGCGCCACGCCCACATAGACCACACCCGCCCAAAATTGCCTTTTACTATAATTTCTTCATTAATACACTGATTCACTTCAAATTGATACTGAACCTCTCTTATGACAATACGGTCAATCTCAACTATGCATGGCCCCATTACCAACCCTGGGGCACCCCGCCCACATAGGCCACACCCTCCCAAAATTGCCTTTTACTATAACTTCTTTATTTTTACACCCATTCACTTCTAATTGATACTGAACTTCTCTTATGACAATACAGTCAATCTCAACTATGCATGGCCCCATGATCAACCCTGGGGCGCCCTTGGGTCAAACATGCAGCGTGGGGATACGCGTCGGCCTCTGCCGCGCCATTTCTAGTTTTAGATTGTTTAGTTACTAAAACTATAAATGTTGTAAAGCTTGTGTATGACATCCTTGCTTCTGGACAGCAGAACAGTTTAGGCATAAATGATTACTCTTTTTCTTTAGAATTAACATTGATGCATTATTACCTAAGCAAAGTTGAACTTTTTAAAAACTCGAATTAGGAACTGAATTTTTCATGTTCGTTGCTTGCAATTTACCAGTACTGAACATAATGTTACTGGTGAATAAATGCCTTCTCTCTTTACACTTTACAGGGAGATGGTGTTTTTCATAAATATCAAGGTTAATTTGTATAAGACCTCGTATCATATTTATATACATGTAAGCTACCCGGTATACATTTATGATGATGACATTTTGTGTTTGGCTGTAAATTTACAGAGAAAATATACTACAGCCGCATGTCACCAGAGTTGTTAAAAGGGCATTTAGACAGTATTGTCCCTGACTTTTGCCCATTTTGACATATTCTTATAAACAAGAGGGCCACGATGGCCCTGTATCGCTCCACTGCTGAAAAAAGGCTGAAATAAATATTCTCGGCATGTGCAAATACTTAAATATAGGCCCTATTTAAGCACATGCACACTTTTGTGATCCCTGGGCTGGGCCAAATTTAACCCCAGACGCATAATTTGAGCAAACTTTGTAGAGGACTACTATACCTCACTACATAAAAAAAGTTGGTAGCCCTAGGTCCTAAAGTTAAGGATAAGAATATGTTAACAGTTTTCACAAAATAAGCAAGATATAAGCGTATATAATGTTCAATTTTGTGACCGCGGGTCAGGGTCAAATTTGACCCAAAGGGCATAATTTGAACCATCTTGGTAGAGGACTATAAGATGTTACTGCATACCAAATTTGTTAGCCGTAGTCCGAATGGTTTTCAACAAGAAGATTTTTTAAGATTTCACAAAATAGGCGCTTTATAAGCGTTTATTCAATTTTGTGACCCCCGGGCAGGGTCAAAGTTGACCCCAGAGATATTATTTGAAAAAGTTTGGTAGAGGTATATTAGATGCCACTACATACCAAATTTGGTAGCCCTAGGCCCAATGGTTATGAACAAAAAGATTTTTAAAGTTTTCACAAAATAGGCCCCATATAAGCGAATGTTCAGTTTTGTGACCCCCCGGGCAGGGTTAAATTTGACCCAAGGGGCAAAATTTGAACAAACTAGGTAGAAAACTATAAGATGTCACTACATACCAAATTTGGTAGCCCTATGCCTTATAGTTAAGGACAAGAAGATATTTAAAGTTTTCACAAAATAGGCACTATATTAGCATATAATCGATTTTGTGGCCCCCAGGGCAGGGTCAAATTTGACCCCTGGGGCATAATTTGAAAATACTAAGTAGAGGACTATACAATGTCACTACATACCAAATTGTGTAGCCCTAGGCCTAATGGTTATGGACAAGAATTTTCTTTTAAGTTTTCACAAAAAAGGTATTATATAAGCATATGTTCAACTTTGGGACCCCTGGGGCATGGTCAGATTTGACCCCAGGGATAAAATTCAAACAAATTTGGTAGAGGACTATAAGATGTCACTACATACCAAATTTGATAGCCCTAGGCCGGATGGTTATGGACAAGAATATATTTGAAGTTTTCACAAAATAAGCACTTTATAAGCATTCAATTTTGTGACCCCCGGAGCAGTTTCAAATTTGACCCCAGGGGCATTATTTGAACAAACTAAGAAGAGAACTATTACATGTCACTACATACCAAATTTGGTAGCCCTATGCCATACAGTTATGGACAAGAAGTTTTTAAAGTTTTCACAAAATAGGCCATATATAAGCATATGTTCAATGTTGTGACCCTCGACGCAGGGTCAAACTTGACTCAAGGGGCATAATTTGAACAAACTTGGTAGAGGACTATAAGATGTCATTACATACCAAATTTGGTAGCCCTAGGTCTAATGGCTACGGACAAGAATATATTTGAAGTTTTCACAAAATAAGCACTTTATAAGCTTATATTCAATTTTGTGACCCCCGGGGAAGTTTCAAATTTGACCCAGGGGCGTTATTTGAACAAACTAAGAAGAGAACTATTACATGTCACTTCATACTAAATTTGGTAGCCCTATGCCATACAGTTATGGACAAGAAGTTTTTAAAGTTTTCACAAAATAGGCCGTATATAAGCATATGTTCTATTTTGTGACCCTCGGGGCAGGGTCAAACTTGACCCCAGGGGCATAATTTGAACAAACTTGGTAGAGGACTATAAGATGACACTACATACCAAATTTGGTAGCCCTAGGCCCAATAGATATGGACAAAAGATTTTTAAAGTTTTCACAAAATAAGCACTTTATAAGCATATATTAAATTTTGTGACCCTCGGAACAGGGTCAAACTTGACCCCAGGGGCATAATTTGAACAAACTTGGTAGAGGACTAGAAGATGCCACTACGTACCGTATTTGGTAGCCCTATGCCCAATGGTTATGGACGAGATTTGTAAAGTTTTCACATAATAGACCCTATATACGCATATGTTAATTTTGTGACCCCCAGGGCAGTGTCAAATTTGACCCCAGGGGCATAATTTGAACAAATTTGGTAGAGGACTATTAGATGTCTCTACATACCAACTTTGATAGCCCTAGGCCCAATGGTTATGGACGAGAAGATTTTGAAAGTTTTCACAAAATAGGCCTTAAATAAGCAATTTTCAATTTTGTAACCCCCGGGGCAGGGTCAAATTTGACCCAGGGGCATAATTTGAACAAATTTAGCCAGTGGAGCTAAAAACTGATTCTTTGTTTAGCGTGCAAAGGGGATGGAGGAACATTTGTTGGTGCCTTTTTAAAAAGTTGTTTCATTGTGTGGAAAATTGAGTTTAAAAATGTATACACAATGCCTTATTTGTAGCAAATTCCAACAATGTCTGTGGTTTTTCATGTAAAAACAAGAGATATGTTTGTCAGAAACATAATGCCCCCTATTGCGCCGCTTTGAAGCCGTATATTTGACCTTTAAGGATAATCTTGACCTTTCAGTACTCAAAATGTGCAGCTCCATGAGATACACATGTATGCCAAGTTGCTATATTCAATATTGCAAAAGTTATAGGAAATGTTTAAGTTTTCGGACAAACAGTTAGCACATATAAGTTGGTTTTACAAATTCACTGAGTGTAAACATTGGGCACTTATATAGCTCAAAGTGACCGGGAAACAAATTCTTGTGTTCTGATTTACAAACATGTATTTACACTTGCAAATTTCAAAGTTAAGAATGGTAATTGTTCTCTTATTGCCAACAACTGCATAAATCTTAACATTGTAAACTGCTTGTTTTGTCTTTATTACTACTTTTGTACATTCTTTTGTATTGCCCTCTTTATATTAACTTTCAACATATATATTATATCCAGTAATTGTAGATATCATATGTTTTGTGATGTAAATGTGTAGGGTTCTTGTTGCTTGTCACACCCATTTCCATTTCATAATGCCTTAACACTGATATAGGATATTAGTGATTTTTTATTGTATTTATGTAAACTTATTCTCTAGGCCACGACTTTTTTTTTTATTGGTTTACAAAAATTATTTTGAAAATGGTCCATCGGGCGGTCGAAAAAAAAAAAAAAAAAAACATCATTGGAAAAAAAAGTTAATACTAATAACATCAGAACAAAGACAACATATCTTTTATAACCTTAAACACAGAGACAAAAAATCAAATTATGCAATGAAACACATCTATATCTTCCAATAAAATGAGTCCTAACAGCACCTTATGTAACATCAGGCAATTTTAAACACTGCATTACATGACATGCGTTCTTCTCCCATTAAAACGAAAAACTGCGCTTCATTTCCATAATTGGATGCGCACCATTACGCAATGCGATGCCCGTTGCATAAATCTTATATAAGATAAACTACTCATACACAAATTACCCGGTATGTGTTTGCTCTTACTCGACTTATGAGATCGTACATGAAAAAAAAATCGAGGTAGATCGATCCATGCGTCGTCGCGGTAATGTTTGTCAAAGTTGTTGTTGTCATGAAAACTCGTTGATTTACAACGCAAAACGTCTTATTTGAACTGACGCGAATTAATTTAATCATATTTGTCAACTTCGCTTTTGCTTTATTTTGATAATTTAATCCAAATTTTAATGTTAGCAAGTGTTTTTTTTTTACTGGAATTCTAAACAAGGAGTCAGTTAAAGTCTTCCGAAAATGTGCAGTCTGTGTGAATTGACAGTTTGACGTCATCAAAGGAAAGCCGCTTTCTGTCGGAAGCAATAAAGCGACAAATTTCGCGCCGAAAAATTGGCTTCCTTTGTCTAGCAATCAACATGCCGAATCAATTGTGTGTTTGGTTCTCAATTGCAATCCTCCAATTTAATAAAAGCACGTGCATAGCTCCGCCTTCGAATCTTTTGCAGAGAACGGAGGCGGAGTTTAACGGTTAATTGAGCTAGTGTTTTACACAAGTTGAGTTCCGATTTGCCGAAATTACTCGGCCCAAAGCGTTGAAACGACAAATACATTTATCAATGATTTTCCGAGATATACCGATTTGTTCCGATTTCCAAACTTTCTGTACAGTTCCTATAAACTATGGCGGACGTGTTTACAAAATTCCTAAACACATATATCGTAAATAATGGCAGTGTTTTATTGGATTATTTATACTAATTATCAAATACTATCGGGTTTGTTTAATATAATTAACATGTTAAACAATATAGTTGCGTCACAGACACGGAAATAAATTTTGATGGGGTCGACATTTGACTGACGCTGATTTTCTTATTGTCTGTAATTTTTACCCGAAATAAATTTTGAGAAGTGCCCATAAAAGGACTGGTACATAATGTGTCACATTGAAAAATATCCCGATCTCTGCAATTGAATATATGTGAACCAATCGTTGATTGTACTTACTTGATTTTATTCGCAACCGTACTCAAACCGGATCGTTTTTTTTCTCGTTTCGCTCGTTTTGCAGTGCGGTCGGGAATAAAATATTTAAAAAAAAGACGATTTTCCGATTTTATTTTTTTTCCCATTTTCCAAAAATTAGGGTCGGCGGTTTTGTAAACCAAGAAATATAAAAGTCGTGGCCCTATGCTGATGAAAGTGTCATCCTTTTTTTCACAAAGATCCAAGTATCATCAGTAGTGTTTTTTGTAAAGAACTTGAAAATTGTATTAAATGGTTAGTGGATAACAAACTGTCTTTACACCTTGGAAAAACTGAATGTATAGTGTTTGGTTCCAAAAGGAAATCTAAACTTCATAATTTTAATGTATAATGTAATGATCACACTATTGTTTCTCAATCATCTGTTAAATAACTTGGTTCAATATTCGACACTGATCTTTCTGCTACATCTATTGTTAATAAAATTATTAAAAAGGTGAACTCAAGAATAAGATTCTTCAGGGGCGTAGCTAGCATTTTTTGAGCTGTAGGCCCGAATATGTTACATAAAAACAGGGTGTGTGTGCGGGGTACCCCCCTGGAAATTGTTTAAATCCCATAACGCCTGTGGTGAGATTTAAAGCATATCTAGACAAATAATAAGGTAAGAAAATATAAGACTTTGGTCTGTTTTTTTTTTGATATTTTACTTTTTTATCTAAATGTCAGAGAACTAAATTTTACTGTATTATCTTTATACCTAAGAACTAAATTTTAAAACAATATGGAACAGAGAAACATTTAAAATTGTAACACTCACTTATTCACAAGTCAAACCATGGGAATTCTTTCCAATAATACTGTCTGCATGTCTATATAGAAAGAAGTAAAGTTGATAATTGGAAGATATGTCCTTTGGAATCCATTGCCTGAGGATCATGTCAATATGAAATGCAGATTTCTTACACCTCACCACCTACAGTTTCAACATTTTAATGCATTTTTCGAAGTTGTAGCAATTTTAATTTTTTCATGTTTCAAAAAAAATTGTAGGCCCGGGCCTGCTGTGCGTAATAGCAGCTACACCCTGTTTTTGTATAGACAAAACCACTGTTCAAATATGGAATTAAGAAAATTGTTATGTAACTCATTGGTTCAATGCCATTTTGACTATGCTAGCGCTTCATAGTACAATGGTATAAGTAAACAGTTAAAAAATAGACTACAAGTTGTACATGATAAAGTTGTTAAATTTATTCATGGATATGACTCTAGAACATCTTTGAAAGTGAAAGATTTTAGTAGTATCGGTTGGTTAAATGTTAAAAACAGAGTTAAGCAAATAACACTCAACCATGTTTATAAAATTGTTAACAAGAAATGTCCTTCTAACATGACCTTTTTTTGTATAATAATATTAGTTTAGTGTGTGATATACATAGTGATAACAGTAGACATAGTAAAGATAACTTTGATTTACCTCAATGTCCTCAAGTGAATGGTTTTACCAGCACTACTTTTAATTATAAATGATCAAAGACTGGAACTGTTTACCTGCTGATGTAAAAATCATTATAAAATAATAAATATGAATTTGAAAACAGAGTGAAAACTTCTCTCACAGACACTATGATTGAAATTGAAAGAAGATGCTGATTTTATTGTTACTAGCAGTCTTATTGTTTAAATTAATGTTTATGTGATTGGTTTGTTATATATATATATATATATATATATATATATATATATATATATATATATATATATATATATATATATATATATATTACTGTTGTTCAAATAAGTCATCAATAAAGTATTTGTATGTACATTTAAATGTGATGACAAGATAGTAGTATACATTGTGTAACTAATGCTCTCTAATAATACATACTAATTACTATTTGATCTCAAGACTATAGTCTCAATTTTAAATTAATGATATTTGTATGTGTATTAATGCCACCATTTTTGTACATTTTCCACCCATCTATAGGGCCCCATTGGAAATAAGTTGCAAACCTTTCATGGGACATCCTGTGGTATATATATTATGTCTTGATTTCAACATCTTGTAACTACTTGTTATTTCAGATCTCTGCTAAATACACTTACTATTTACTTGTAACTGAATTTAAATGATTAACTTTGACTGTGATATTCAAAATGTGATATATCAATGCATTGTGATCCAAAACCTGTAATAATTGTTTTCCAATTATTAAATGTTGTAAATTGACTGTATTGTATGATCTGTACTTGTATGACATATATATACATATGCATGAATAAATCAATATTAAGAAAAGTGTGACTGACACTGTTTCCAGACATATTACAGTTAAATTACTTCATGTCAGTAATGGCAGTCAGGGATGGAAAATATCTTTTTACAATTGTTGCCGGCACTGTCAACCATATTTAGTGTTTTTGTTTCCCATCTAAAGAGTACTGACCCAAAACCATGGGCATGCCTGTGATATGTATCTTAAAGATTCTTAAAAGATAAATAATATAAATTTTTACAACACCACTGCTCAGTTTTAACATTTCCAATACAGTATGTCTTATTTTGAGAGGCCATTCTGAATTGAGTTCATTTCCAAGGGCAAAGTTATGCCTTAATTTAATAATATTACCAAACTGAACATTGTAACAGGCTGTCCCTAATTTTAATGGCACTGGATTGTTTAAGGCTTTGAAAAGCTAGTTGCCTGGCCGGGATTATAACAACATCTGGAATTAAAATGCCTAGGATAAAATATAAACAATATCTGCCAGAAGTACTGTATGGTTGCAATCATCAAATGTACAGAAATAATCGTTTTTTTCAAATTCAATCAAGCCCCACTCATTCCATTCCATGAAACCTTTCAGGTGTCTCAATACTGATTATAGCCCCACTGAGGGCTGTATGGTTATAGTCCATATACAGTTTGTGACTGCCTGGCTGGTCACTATAATGCCATTGGGACCAATGTGGAGTTTACTATTTCTTAAATTACATCCAAGAGTTTTCTCTGTACCACTGTACAGTGTTGTACGATTGTTTATGGTATAGAACATAAACATATTGATTAAATCTCAAAGTTTGTCGCCTGGAGCCGAACATCAGCAATGTTGCAATGAATATAATTTAAGAAATACTGATTCTCTTAAGTTTGAATAATGTTGATGTTTTCACTTCAATAAACAACTATTTTGCTTTCTTAACATTTTATTAAAATTTGAATATTTTGCATGCAATAATATCTAATTTTAAACAATATCATTAATAAATATTCTATTATATTACTCTTTACAGATATTGGTCATTATATATCTATATAATCGGTTGATTTAGTGCAAATTTGTTCGTGTGTAACCCGAACTATATTTTCGGTGTAATATCTTCCGCCTAGAGGCGTTAGACATATTCTTCCACCAAATACACCCGAGAGACGATCGCCGATATGGCGGAATTGTCCGAGGTGTTCCGATTGCGTTAAAGTATATTTACCGTACCCGGGATACATGTAAGCATATTCAAGAGTACCTAGGGTAGATGTAAGTAGATCCCGAACCGACAATGACCAATCAAGCGTTAGTTGAATGAGTATAGAAACCCAATAGCTGATTTTAAGAAGAAAGAATATCAATACGAAGTACACGGTTTGTATTTCGTGTTTTATCGTTTAAAGCAACACACCTTAACATGAAGTACATGTTAATCAATACATATAGATGCAATTTGAAAGTGTGCAAAATTGTCATTTAATCTATAGCCTAGGTAGCAAATAATTTAACTTTTTTTTTAATTTTAAAACCGAAAGTAGGATTTCTATACTTATAGGTCACATAACCCCAAACCGGAACTCCTGTTTACAGGGTTACATGCAGTCAATTTGATATATAGCACACTTTGTTCAGTGAATGCTGCCTAGGATTTGTAAAATAGAATGCAAATGGTACGTTTTGGTATTAATTTGAAGGTATATTTGTAAGCAATAAGAAAAAGAGCCATTTTTGTGCTCTACTTTTTCTATTGATGGTTCCTGGCTTTGAAAGTAAGTCATACTATTTGAGTAAAAATGGTCGCCTCCACATGTGTCAAAACTGGTGTGCCTATTCTAAGGTAAATATTTTGAGTTACAACACATAGAATTTGATGGCATGCATTTTTTTTCAAAAGATTATGCATTTATCTTTTAATGATATATGATGATATAGTGTTGAAACGCTTGGTCATGGTAAAAATTGATATCGAACATCAACTATTTTATATTTAATATAGAAGGCAATTAATTGCGCGTGCGTAACCTTTAAGAACTTCCGACCAAGTTAGTCGTCTGCCAGAATTTTGACAATTGACCATCAAAAACTCTCTGTATTGCAAAACATAACTGCCATATGTCATTTTGATCCAAATTAGGGCTGTTTGCAATTGGGCTGTAGCACTTGGGGTCGTAAGGGGGTAAATAATGGAAAATCACACCGAAACCTGTTCCGGAGACATATTCTAAGACTACTTAAACACTCGGTATTGTTTTTCGGTGACATTTTGACATTAATTTGCATCAATCTCAAAAATGAACCTCATGCATGTCTTTATTTCATCTGTATTTATTATGATTGTTTACTTTTTGAACCTTTAACTGTTAAAAATGCCCGCCAATTTTGGACCGACACTGCTATTTGCCTTCGCCTTCAACCCCGTCAGGCAATTCTACTCAGAATAAGTTTTAATAAAACTACTTTGCCTTATTTTTCCTATTTGGATATCTTGCTTAGTTCAAGCTGAATCAAGTATTCAGCTGAAAACACAAAAATGATAATACTATTATGCTTTCTTTGCTGGAGGAATGTTGTTGTTATAGACCCCGCATGAAAAACACCAGGGAATCTGTATTTAAGTGACCTCATTTCATTATCACTATTATAATGCGTAAACCTAAGCGTGCATTTGTAGGCGGTGTCGAAATGGGTCTAAACCTCTGCCTGAACTGTCGTCCAATTGGTTTACAGGTCCGGCTGAAGTGACAGGCCATCAAAAACTGTACAGCATGACTGATTCGTAGCCAGCCCGCAACACTCGCCCAGTCGTGTCGAGAGGATCGGTGTCTTTGTAGGTTAGTACACCGTTATTTTCAATTATATCTATTGTAAAATGATTTATTTGATATCTTGGCACACTTTCGTCCCCCAAATTAGGAAAATTGGGTGTTTAACATTTACTGCAGCTCTGAAACAACATTTTGTGGCGATAACTTTGCCAGTGTGCCCGACAATGTGATTCCGGCGTGGTGACTTACCCATTTGCAGCAAATAAAGCAACAAAGACTATTGAAAGCTTACTCTTATTGTATCCCACTTACATTAGTTGGCACCGTTATGGGTAAATGTGCACAAAAAACTTTTTGTTTTCTCAGATTACACGGAATTGAGCACCCGGGCCAGACTGACACTTTCCGATGCCTGTCCGAGACGGAACTCGAGCCTTTGAATCATAGGTCCAGGTGTGGCAAAAGACTTAAAGCTCATGTCTGACGATGACTTTTTTTAGTCAGGAATTCAAGTGTGTTGTTTTTCCATGCAAGCAAGCCCTTTTGTTGGGTCAAATGACATCAGAAATGCTGTTTCTACATGGATTTTACCTAAAATGTGCCAAAAAAAAAGGTTGTTCGAAACCTGTTCAAAACATGCTTTGATGCACAAATATTGCCATTGATGATTGTTTTCACTTATTCAGTCATCTGTTACATCAACTTTGCCTATAAGAATCGAAAGTGATGACTTGTATGGAGTCTAAGCGCTGCATGTATGATGTAACCAAGTTTGGCTTTTCTACCTTAATTCTTGACGCGAAACGCTGTTACGCATGACGCTTTCAACGGCAACTTTTATGAATAAATCTGTGTGTCATTGTACCGGAACTTTGTGATCTTTCTCAAAACAGATTATACCTGTGGGAAAAGTGCCTTTATTTCAAATTTGAAGGGGTTGGTTTCTCTTAAAGGTCACTTAACCCCAAACCGGAACTCCTGTTTACAGGGTTACATGCAGTCAATTTGATATATAGCACACATTGTTCAGTGAATTTGTAAAATAGAATGCAAATGGTACGTTTTGGTATTAATTTGAATGTATATTTGTAATCAATAAGAAAAAGAGCCATTTTTGTGCTCTTCTTTTTCTGTTGATGGTTACCGGCTTTGAATGTAAGTTATACTATTTGAGTAAAAATGGTCGCCTCCACATGTGTCAAAACTGGTGTGCCTATTCTAAGGTAAGTATTTTGAGTTACAACACATAAAATTTGATGACATGCATTTTTTTTCAAAAGATTATGCATTTATCTTTCCAGTGATGTATGATGATAAAGTGTTAAAACGCTTGGTCATGGTAAAAATTGATATCGAACATCAACTATTTTATATGTAATATAGAAGGAAATTAATTGCGCATGCGTAACCTTTAATTATACGTCCATTTTGACAAACGCGATTATATTTAAGTTTTAAAGCGTATAAAAGACGGATTTCTACCTTGTAACCACCAGATATATTCTTATTGAGATAGATAACATTAAATCAATAGCCTTGTTTGCAAGTAATTTATTATTCTTCAAACGGTACCGCTTTTAAAACCGAAAGTAGGATTTCTAGAAATATACGTCCATTTCGACAAACGCGATTATTTTTAAGTTTTAAAGCGCAAAAGAGACGGACTAATGCCTTGTAACCACCAGATAAATTCTATTTGGCATAGATAAAATATGTTTCTTATTTATACTTAAATTTACTATGCCAAATATTTCATTTCAAGGTGTGTGGCTTTAAGCTCTGTCGATGTTTTCACATTTAAAGCTTAATTAAAATCCGTTGTAATTGGTTCATAAACATACAAATGGAAAAGCTCTGTTGTTGAAATTCTGCTTTGAGCCCCAATCCCATCAAAGCGCGGATAACTCGTCGGTCCTGGATCATCCCGGAACCGGGATAATCCGGTATGATCGGTGTAGCTGCCGTATAGCGTCCGGGGACAGTCGTAGTAATGCCTTGGTTGTCCGTGTGCGTCCTTTACAGTCCGGGAGCACATTTCAATGAAGCACGTTGAAATTATATGGTATTTATTATAAAGAGAATATGTGGTTAGTGTGTTGAAGGGGTGAACCGTGCCAGGCGCAGGAATGTTATCAGGTTAGCCGAGCCCGATAAGCCCAATCAAAGACACTAACCATCTATTCAGTTTAACTTATTGATTACATTTTGTGATTGTATTCCTCATTCAAGCTTTTCTTTATGCTTCTTGTCGTGGATTAAAAAATAACGTCGATTTAACTCAATAGCAACCGTCATTAGATAGTTCCGGAATGTGATACTAGTATAGGCAATACACAAGTCACGTGTCAACTAACCATATATCAGTAGTTTATCCCACACCCCTTTATCAGGCATTAAATATGGCAACTGGCAGATACAAATAACATAATGTAATACAAATTCCAAAAACGATCACATGTGTGATATAAATGTATACCACTCACACTTCACGCTGATCTTCCATTCACTACAGCTTTGAGGGTCACCGGGAACACAAATTTCTTCATTAGGAAGGGTTCTTCTTGTGTCCAACATTCCATGTCGACCCCCTGTTCCTCTGAAAGGACGAGGGGCGTCTGTTGTGTTTTTCTTATTAACGCCAGTTTCCATGGGTTGCGCTGATTCTCTTAGATCTACTTGTGAAGCTGATGGCGATGTTGATCTGAACCTCGACCGTGTTTCATTTTGTTTCTGCTGTTCTTCACCGGAAGCGAATAATGCTCGTAACGATCATTTGGGAACCAGAAGACCCACTTCTACAGCACGTTTAATTTTGACTTTCATTTTAACGTTTTATCTATGTACACGAAATACGAGGTTACACCTTCGAGATCCGATTGCAGAATGATGGAATCAGAACATATGTGTGTATAATTCGTTCCTGAGGCCCTTCCGCACATGACGCTGCATTATGAGAGAGCATGGAGTTTGTCACAGAACTTTTACCTAATAAATTTACTTCCCTAACACATGTTTGGGTGAATTTTGAATCCTACCTGGAATTTTAATATTAAAATTTCAATATTAGTGTGGTCTCGTGTTGTTAGGGGAAGCCGGAGTACCTGGAGGAAACCCCACCTGTCCGGTAGCGTGGGGAAACTGGCCTTGTGGTAGGATGCTGGTCTAGGGATCGGAAGGTCCCTGGTTCAAATTCCGCTCGGGGCACTGGATTTTTCTGAGCAAACAATTACCCCGCCCCCCCCTCCCACCCCAGGGGTGTTTAAATGGGTACCTGTGAGAGAAATTTGTCAATGTGTCGTGGCTGCCTTCGGCGCCATATGTAAACGGACGACGTAAATCCCAGTGATCGGGGGGTTAATGTCGAAGTCGGCTGAAGATGCATACGTTATCGAAGCAGACTAAAAACCGCACCTTTAACTTTTAATTTTTATGGTAACGACTTACCAAACTCTTATTCTACCGGGAATAGGTATTGAACCCGGCGGTAGGTGTGAAGAGCGTGTACCAACCAATGCCCTAACCAGACAGCAGAATTAATGGAATCCCCGAAAATCAACATGCTTTTATATAAATTAGTTTTGGTCCGGGTCCGTATAGATGCCGTGTTTATCCGTGGCGTTGTCGTGTAGGTTCGGGTTGGTACGTGTAGATACCGTGTTGGTCCGTGTTTATCCGGGGCTATCCGTATCTCTGCCGTGTTTGTCCGGGACTGTCCGTGTGGGCGCCGTGTTGATTGCTTGTTGCTGCCGGGACTGTCCGTGTTGGTACGGGTTGGTCCTAGTGGATACCGTGCTGCCTCCTTGGTGATGGTCTTTGGAAGACCGTCGACACTCAAAAATTCCAAAAACCCCACAGATTTTCCCGGATGGTCCCGGATCTTGATCCGGGGAGGAGTGGATTCGGTACGATTCGTAACTGATGTGTCCATCCGTGCTTATATTGGACTGGGGACAGGTGCTAAAGCATAACGACCTTGGCGCTGCCACTGATAATTTAAACTGGATGATACGCTGGTCAGAAAACCCCAAGAAACGAACGATGATGTATTTGTTGTACCTAATATGACATATGTAAATGTTCTTTGTTATAATTTAAATATTAAATGTTATAGTTTAGTTTAGTTTAAACATATTTTATTGTATATACACATTCATTTACAAACAATTACATATAATAGACAGTTTGAGGTACATGTATACAAATGAATTGGGCCTAGAGTTATACCAACATCATCGAAGGGCCGTCTCCATAAATGTTATTGTAATATACCCCCTTTTTACAAACTTCACCATTTGATCAATACAATTGATAAAAATGAACTAATTAACCGAGCAAAATTTGTAAATGAAACATAAATTATAAGAAATATTTATTTAACCGTCATTCGTGAACATGCACTGCTTTAAGACGATGTACATTAAACCCATCGTAACAAATATGAGCCTCGCTCTGGGAAAACAGGGCTTAACGCATGTGAGTAAAGTGTCCCAGATGTGCCCGTCTAGTCCGCTTGCTAATCAGGGACTACAATTTCCACTTTAGTTTTTCCATGGAACGTGTTTTCTTAAAAAAAAAAACAGTCCAGGCGGATAGTGTCGTCCCTGATAAGCCAACGCAGATAGAAATGTTCTCCCTTTTCACATCAAATATGTATTTCATTCACGCGAAAGCTTAAAAAGGCTTAACTGTTGTCAATGCACAAGTGCTGCTATTGCCGTTTGGCATTTTTATTTTTTGGTTTTGAATAGCAACTTTTCCCCAAGGGGCATAATTCAGTCAGGCTAAATCATCGTGAAACTCGCAGTATCCTCGCTAGATATCGACCAAATTACATGTATGTTATATTTTCAACTCGAAATTTCAGTAAATAATGGTGAGCATTAAATTTTATGTTTAGTCCGACATGATGTAAGTTAATTGATTAGTTCACTTCTCATACTCCTTCTGTTTCGCTCCCCACGAAAACGATTCTTCGACTGGTCTGCTATGATTACTATAAGAGTCGTGTTCTGAGAAAAGTGGGCATAATGCATGTGCGTTTAGTGTCGTCCCAGATTAGCCTGTGCAGTCCGCTTTTATGACATTTTTCGTTAAAATGAAGTATTTTCTGAGCAAAAAATCAATTAAGGCGGATAGTGTCATCTCTGATTAGCCTGTGCGGAGTGCACAGGCTAATCTGGGATGACACTTTACGCACATGCATTATGCCCAGTTTTCCAAGAACGCGACTCATTAAACACCTTTCTGGCGCCAATAAAATTCACATCAACATGATTGATATAGATGCTGAAAATTGAGCCGCAACTATGTGTACATTTCAGAGATCATAACAGGCACCTATTTTTAACCAACTGCCTCTTCGCGAAAGTTGTGTTTAAATGCTTTTCGTCCGTCCGTCCGTTTGTTTAGCTGTGACAAATTCGTGTCCGCTCGATAAATGTTTATTATTTACATTTTGTATGAAACTTGATTAATGTTTATGTTGTTGGGATGATGCGCAGAAGGCATGAGTCATCATTTCCGCTGGCTTAAAGTCAAGGTCACAATTTAAAGTCAATATTTTGAGCTTTGATCTATTGCGTCGTCTCTCTTTCGCTTTACTGTTTGAAGGACTTCCACGAAATGCTGCTCGAATGTTTCGGTATTTGAGATGATGCGCAGAAGGCATGACTCATTAACGCCGGATCAAGGTCAAGGTAACGGTTGAACTATTCAAATAATCAAGTCTCCATTTATAACCGTTCCTTGCCCAATGGCTCTTAAAAAGTTTTTATGAAACCTCTCTTAATGTGAAATCCATTTATACGGTTTAAGAAAGGCCTGTGTCATCCGAGCCAACGTACAAGGTCAGAGTAAAGCGGGGGAAAAACTAGACGTTCGTCTTTAATAAAGACATATGTAGTTCGTTAAACTTCTACCGGATATTCAAAATAACGAGCGGTCATTCGTCCGTTTTGTGCAAAACAATTAATGAAGTTAAGTTCAGGATGCTTTTGTCTCGCAAAATACCGTTTTTTTTAAGTCATTTGATGGGAATCTTATTAACAGTAGATAATAAATTAAATGCAGAAATACTTATTTTATATAACTTTAGTAGTTGAATTAATATGTGTAATTTAAATAGCGATGCGAACCAATTGATTTTTCGCGCAAATATTGGCATGGGTTATATTTATACTATGCAAATTTCAGCTGTGAAAGAACAATGTACGCGATGGTTCGATTTTCTTCTTTACGAGCTAATATTAACAAGTTTGGCTAGTGTGAAGAGTTTTAACCATTTAGTATGAAATTGAAATAAATTTGTATTCATGATATGTTCATATTACTTATGCTGTTCTTTCAAGATGCTTCCAGAATTTAACGGTCACAAATATGCACAGAAAATGGGGGTCACCGAGTATCAATTTTACGTAATCAAGTATTTTCATTACCATACTTTTGAAAGTTCACCTTTTATTAACTTAGCCGCAACCATTATAAAAACAGCTTAATTATGAGAAAATACATCAAATAAAAGTAACTGTTAACGCTATTTTAGTTTATTTTTGAAAAAAAAACTATATATTATACGATTACATGTGTCATCTAAAAGGAAAAAAAGAAAGTACATGGGGTGTTTATAAACACAATAATTATTTAATATAAGCAGAGTAAGGAATATTTATTCGGATTTCACCAAAAATCGTTCATTACCTCACCCCCCCCCCATTTAATTATAATTCATTTCCGTATTTGCGTATCCACGTTATGTCTCATTTTCTAAGTCTATTGGGTACATATTGGGGGCAATTTGATAATATTATCAGGGATCAATATACATTTAAAACAAAATTGACTATACTTTTAACGCCATAAATATTATTCAGTTTGTCCAAGCTTAAGCGCCTTATTGAAAAAAGTACCTTAAAGTGGAAACAATCGTAAATACTTAAGTAGTGAAATATAGACTCCCGACTTCTGGACTTCTGTCGTGAATGACACATAACTTGACATTTGGTATCATGTAACTGGTGTACTTGTGATACCGAGATGTTAGTACAACATTTACATGAAAAAAAAAACGTCTTTCAACAAGCCCTTGATCATTTTTGTGTGACACACACGTTTGTCAACAACGTCTTAGACGGTTTTAATAGCTTTAGCTCGTAAACTTTGAGTTTCGATTAAAAAAATACACGGTTCTGTTGGTGTCGCTGTTTCGATTCCAACGACATTTAAATCTGGTTAAAAACATGTATAACAATATACATATTAAAAGATAGCACAGTAAAAAGGTATCACTTTGTTGTTTGCACACCGCGGTTTGAATTGTGTTGGCCTTGTTTGTTGTTGTGCGTTTTTTTATTTTGTGTCTTGTTATTTTGTTTTGTTTTGTTTGGTTTTTTTGTTTGTTATTTTAGGAAGGGGGGGGGGGGCTGGTGGTTAGGGATTTGTCACCGTGTTCAACAACATTACAGTCATGCAACGGCGGTAAGTGAACTTAATCCTAGTTCCCTGGGTAAGCTGGTGTGCCGTTACTTAGTGCACATATATATTCCAGTATCTGTGCCATATCTGGTACGGGGGCAATAGCGGTTACAACTTACAAGGGTTTCATAACCAATGCCCACACAAATTATGTGTATGTAGACAGGATATCGAACCCATGGTCATCGGATATGTGGACAAGCGCTCTCTAACTGAGATTCGGTCCGTTATGGGCCGTGCTGTGTGCAAAAGGGGGCTTAATGCATGTTCGTACAGTGGCGTCCTAGATTAGCATGTGCAGTCAAAACAGGCTAATCAGGGACGAAACTTTCCACTTTTATGATATTCTGTTTAAATAAAGTCTCATCTTAGCAAAAATCCTATTAAGGCGGAAAGTTTCGTCCCTGATTAGCCTGTGCAGACTGCACAGGCTAATCTGGGACGACGCTTTACGCACATGCATTAAAACCCCATTTCATAGAGCACGGTTTAATATTAAGTACGGTGATTCCTGAAAGTAACATTTATTATTAAATGAAATCATCCAAATCATTAATGAAGAGTAAACAATATTTTCGTTATGCCTATAACTTCAAGGTATGACGGAGCTGCTAATACTGCAGTCGTTACCATGATATCACCCATTTATGTAGTGACATCTTGTACGTACTGTTATTGCTCATACTATCTATATAATCATTAAGGCGAATATGAAATCATAACGACCGATATACAAATCATTACGACGGCTATAAAAATAATTACGACGAAGATTGTTTGTCGAAACTACATTTTTCGATCTTGCGTGCGGTACACGTTCCCAGAACACCATTCGGATGTCATTTTCCATTTATCATATTCTTTTTTTCTGCATATTACTTGTTAAGAACCAAAAAAAGCATCACGAGCTATTTTATGTGACAAACAACTTTAAGGCTTGGCGCTGATGCCCATTACATTCTCGAGTAATGTGTTTTGGTAATAACGATAATTGCCAAAGTCGACCGTACACTTGTATTGACGTGTAGCCCCACTACTAAAATTCGGAAACAGAAAGCGTCAGTAGCTGCTTTGAAATCTTCGTATTTAATTTTAGGGAATATACTATTGATGGCAGAAAAGCTATAGGTATATGATAGTGTATAATCCACTGTATACGCAAGATGTAGTCCAAACAAATAATTTACTGGGAATTACCGGTAGTCAAAGTCATGACTAGAATGCTAGTTAATGAACATGCTTGGAGAGATAGAAATCTAAATGAACACACTTCAATTACATAAATAGTTATCATACATTTTTTTAATTGTTAGCAAAATAGTTTCGTGATTTTTGCGTTCAAACTGAAAATAAAAGCAGCAAATGCTTTTCGAAAAATCTTCAGAAACCAAAGCCATAGGGAAATGTAAACATATCAAATTGAAAAGGTGTTTGGGGCATTTGTTTATCCTATAACCAATTCGGCAATCACAATCGGTAACCCCAGATTAATTTAATTTTTGGTGACCATTTGTTCTTCGCAATCATTAATGGACTACATTATTTTCATAAAAATGTAAAAAGACGCTACACAATGTTTTAACCCCCTTTTCACCGATTCCTAAACATTTTTTTAAGAAACGGACCCCATGGGCCAGTTCAAAATGGCTTTTCATGGATGGCATTTTGTCACAATACGACCACTTTAATGCAATCGCTCCGAAGCGAGTTTTTTATTATTTACATCTCTATCATATGTTGTGGCATGCAAGCTCGCAATGCCTAAAATAAAAATAAAAATATTAATATTCTACTGAACAGAGTTCTTAGGTATTGCTAGTTTTCGATAGTGTGTGCTCTGTTCGAATATAAATTCGAAAAATGAACTTTCAATAATAATAATAAATATTTTGCAAAGAAATCGGTCAATGAACATCATAATTAAAGCAGAACTTGTCAAAAGAAAATAAAGGCTAACGAGAAAAGAAGTTCTAACGTACACGTTTAATTTGTGTTGATATATCCTAGTAGAAACAAAGAAAAGTTTTAACTAAATCTCCCATAAAATTTCCGCCCAACATTCATCGATGTAGTATTGCAGTTATTAAATGTTCGTAACTCTCTGAAACATTGGAACCTCGTTCTGTCAAAACAGAGTTCACATGTGTGCAAAGTGTCGTCCCGGATTAGCCTGTGCAGTCCACGCAGGCAAATCAGAGACACCACTTTTCTGATCTCTTTTACCGCATAGAGAAAGCTGTCAACATGTTTGTTTAACTTTGAATGATGTAAAGAAGTAAACTTCCTTAACACGTTTATTACATCTTTATTGTTAGTATGCAAGGCATCCTATTTTACTGAAAAAAGTAACATTAACTGTGAATCAATTGTAAACATTGTGGGATTTTGTGACTTCGAACAAGTTCAAGGTCACACAAGAACGAACTTTACGCTCGTAAAACTTTCAAACTTGTTTTTCATTTAACTTGTACAAAATTTTCAACATAACGAGCGGTCCTTCGTCATTTTCGTGAACAACAATTGACGGCTTGTTGTCCTATTAAATGAGTCATATTGTCTCGTTTAGCATTAAATGCATTACAATAAAATTCGTATGTAATTAAATTCGCATTTAAATCATATAAACATAAGGATGTCCCATGATATTTGATCATAATAAGAATCCATATTATAAACGTGTAGCTGTTGTCGATAAATAAAAACATAAACAATAAAAAGACCAAAGGTTAAAATAGTTTCTATTATCCATTTTCTTCATAAAGAGTTCATGTTAACGAAGTGTAGCTCGCGTGAAGATGAGACTTCATAACACTGAGTCAATGATTGAAATACTTTTTGCATATGGTATTCATGGTAATTGAACATACCTTATAATAGTATTATACATATATATGAATCAGCGTTCGAGCACAAAGCTATTAAAAGTATATACAAAATTAAGGATTTTCGAACGCATAATGCCCGAAAATGCAAAACCAGCTAAAAAAACACAACTTACAACAATTTTAAATATTAAATTGTAAAGTTGGAGCGAATATATCACATGCATACAGGGGGCTTGGTCATTGTTTTTCGCGTTTTTGGAAAATATCATTCAAATTTGTAAAATATATCAAATATGTGATACTTGAAAACGTCTTCAATCATAATAAGGGCAATAAAACAAGCTGAATAAAAGTTAAATATAAAAGACTGTCTTCTCGGTACTCGAACCCGGGAAATTTGGAAGCAATACAAGCCAAATAATTTCACATCCGGATTGTGTATCTCGTGCACAAAAAAGCAAAATAGAAAAAAATTGCATCCACAAGTATAAACCCTCTCATACTCTGGCGCAATTTTTGAATGTGTTGTTTAATTCATTCCATTTAATACTGGAACCAGAATTTGTAACGTGTAAGTTGTAGGCATTTTAAAGACATTTCCTAATCACAAAACATGTTGTCTTTCGCTCATTTCCGTTAGTTACCATTTTAAACAAGACCATGATCCGATAACCCACATTGGCTATTGATTGTCACAAGCATTATACGACAGTTTTCAACAAAATATCAAAGAAAAACGTATTTTAACTATTATATAGTTCATCAAGACTTCTCTTTGCCTCGTGGCACGGTCGGTTATTCCCTAGAAAAACAACGACTGAAGAATTCATTACAATAAAGGCGAAACCGTGCATCACAAAGGCCGTAAATTACAGGGTTAATAGCACAGTTGAGGAAATACGAGCGCAAGAAAAACTTGTACGTCGCTCGTCCGGCGTCGCCGAGTTGTTCAATAAATTCGCTTTTTACGACACGAGTCGCCATTAGAATCAGGTGTGGGAGATAGCTCAGAATGAAGGCAAGAGAGATAAGAAACATAATGAAGGCTGTTTTTCTCGCCCTGGCTTCCTTAAGGCATTGCGATTTCCTTGCCGAGTCTAACTTTTCGTCAGACGTGTGAGACGTTATCCGCCGAAGGACGTGAACAATCTGACTTCCGGCGTTTGATAACTGCCTTTTTAATGTCCCTGTGCCTTTATTTTCATTGACGCGTTCCGAAGTCCCCGTGCTTTCAATTGCTTTGACACGCTCGGATTGTTCATAGTTATAATTTGTATCTTTAGTAGTCACGTCTTTATCATCACTGACTTTGGTCTGCTTGTCTGTTTGTTTTGTCTTCCACCCATTCACTTCGGCGTGTTCTTCCTTTTCGTAGCTTGTGTAAGAAACCTCCCCATCCCTAGTCCACGATTCATTCGTGCTTTTCTCCGATTTGCGTTTTTTGCGTTCATTCTGCTTTTTAGTGTCATTGTTTTTGCGCGAAATGACGTCCTCGTGTTTGTGTCGCCCAGGATCGATTTCTCCAGGAATATTAACTCCATTTTCCACACAAATTGATGACGTCATAGGAATTGACATACTTCTCACCATCATTTGTCGCATCTTTTTAGATTGCTTCTTTATCTTGCATCCAATCAGACAATACAGAACGGACATCGTTACAATTCCGGTAACGAACAAAATGCTAAACATAGCTGTGGTAATTAAAGGAAATATAGAACCTTTCATGGCATCAGCCGTGGAGCATTCGGACCCAATCACCGCCTCGTCTATAGTATCCTGCTTCACCTCAAACGTTTTCTTTCCGTACACCCAGAACGCTGGAAGAGCCACCACCACGCCCATTGCCACCGATATAATACATAATATTGTCGCAAATCTGGGAGTTATTTGCCTCTGAAAAGGTCTGCACACCTTTCGAAATCGGTCTACGGCGACGAAGAACAAGATAAAAGAAGACGAGCACGTACCGAGCGTGTTGAAGAACCTCGAGCTTTTGCACATCCACGCGTGCTCAAACGTGAACTGGTCCATGAGCAAGATGATCTCGAACGGTATAGCGATACAACACGAGAACATGTCCACGGCGGAAACGCTAACGATGAAGATTTTCGCGTTGGAGAGCTTGTATCGGGTACGGTAAATATGGATAACCAACGCGTTACCGAGGATTCCGAGCACGGCGATAATGCTGAGAAAAATTGCCGTTGGTATCAGCCGCTGACTCTCCGCGGCGTTCATGTCGTTGAGAAGACCAAATGACGACATCAGTCGAATTGTGTCGTTGTCACTCTTTTCCATGATGCCGCTAATACAATTTTCTGAAATAAATACAAAACACGTGTAACAACAAATAAAATGTACACGTAATTGTTTGCATGGTGTTTTAATCTTACCAAAAAACCAAAAAACACTATACTGTACATGTTGAGAAAACAAGAAACAACACGAAACAGAACATTGATTTTGCTTTAAACTATTGAAAAAAATGTCACCATGCACACTTTGACCGATATATGTTCACAAAATGCGAGTCCGAATACATGTTCTCGTATAGTATACATATAGCGAGCGTTAACCAGACAACGTCCAACGTCTGCGCTCTCCACGTGGATGGAACGTGTTGTGTCCGTTACGGTGATGGATAAAAGCTGTACTTAAGTTGTGAGCTGGGAACGTTCGTTCAAATAATGTTCTATAAATGGTTCAATAAGACGATTGTTTTGCTTTAACCTCGATAATTATGATATTATTTGCGCGTGAATGGCGTGTAGAAAGGCCAAGACGATGCATTAATATAATTATGATCCTAGCTCTGCGAAAAGGGCGTTTACTGCATGTGCGTAAAGTGTCGTCCCAGATTAGCTTGTGCAGTCCGCCTAAACTGGATTTTTGCTTAGAAGAGACTTACTTGACACAAAAAATATTATTGAAGCGGAAAGTGTCGTCCTTGATTAGCCTGTGCGAACTGCACAGGCTAATCTGGGACGACACTTTACGCACATGCATTAAACCCCCTTTTCACGGATCACAGCTCATAAGTTTTGGTTTTAAAATAAAGCAAAACTTGAACTGTTTCAGCCAGAAAGAAATCTTATTATAGCACTTGACCCTTTATTTGGGGTTGAGTGGTCGATTCTCAAACCATCGGACACAGAGTAAAACCAATAGACGCAGAACCAAAAAGCCCTAAACACAACCCTGTACCATCGACAACGACTTAAACGCGCACAAATACAAACGTTTGTTTCCGATGCATGCTCTAAACAATTAGATTACCGGTATTAATGAATATATGTTTAAGGTAGTAATTGGTAAAGCTAAAAATGCAAAGTTCGATGATAAAATCGACATTGAAGTAATGTAATCGATATCCAATTGCAAAGAAATGTTATTCAAATAAAATACTTAAAAAAATAAACCAACATTAAACAACATTAAGTATACTTACAACTAATAAAAAGACATTGAATAAATAGAATAAAAATAGAGCGTCAGAAGGTTTTAGGCATTAAATGGTGTAGTGTCTATAGTAACACCCAAACACTGTTACTGCTATAAGAACTAAATGTAAAGTAAATTGACAGATAATGTATATGTACTCATTCATCTTAAAACATGTTTTGACCTAAAAAGTACTCTTAATATTACATACTTTGTAAGGTTATGTGTTTAGTGTTTCCTAAACAAAGGCGGTTGAACATTTTTTCGGAACGTTGAATGGATTTGTGGGAATATGATGGCTGGCATTCTGGAATTGATGAAATGACAAAGTAACGGACATAGATATTTATGTTATTATCGATGCAAAAGATGCGACAGGCAATTAAGTTAAGACCATCGTTTTAAATAATAGTTGAACGTTTAAGACATTGAGATGTATAAAATCTCTCATATATTTTCGAGATATTAACTTACAGATTTAAATTATAGACTACTCAAAGAAAAGTAAAGCTAGAAAGCCTCCGATCTGTTCAGGAGGATAATTCGAGAATGTCCATAAATACTTAAACACATTTTTAAAAAATCAAATAAAACCATAATGAAATAGGTCAACTAATAACGATTGTGTTATTAGTAATCGTATATTATTTGTAAATGGTTCGCGTGTACACATGATAGCCAGTGATGTCCCTTCAGTATATGGAAGTGTAAGCACCCAGGGGTGTCTCTAGGTCGAGCGGGCCCTTGTGTCGGGATGTACTCATTAAACATGAACAACTTTTAACGTCTCAATGATTTTATTGCGTGCATGTTATTTCTTAATAATAAATAAATGTCGTAAAACTTATTTATGTTGCAAAGTAGTCGCGTTCAAAGTTGTCAATGGGGCCAGTTGCATTAGTTGACTATACTTTAAATACGTGTTGAAATTCAAATAAACATTAAAGAATATTATTGCTACTAAACTAATGAATTACCATTGACACTTCTGTTTGAGTTCGACATTTTGAAAGACATTTTGGCACGTATTTATAATAATAGATGACACTTGTTGCTGGCAAGCTAACTGACCCCGATTGACTGGTTTGAGCACCTTATGTAGGCATCAAGATGCTGGAACATCAAGATGCTGGAACCGAATGCTGCATTGCTGGCAGCCAATCAGATTCCAGAATGCAAAGTCAGATGCTGGAAGTACCGAGGCGGTACTTTGGTTAAACTATTACAAGAAAAAATATTATTGTGAACAATACTGAATCACTAATTAACATATGCCGCAATATAAATCAGCGTTTCTCATAGATAACAAAAACATTAAAATAACTACACAAAACATTTCCCAGTTATAATGACTTTAAAAGGTTTGAGGTCTCTAAAGCTCTCCAGCATTACGCCACACAACTTGTAAAATAGTGCAGCATAGGTGTGACTTTAACGGACTTAAAACTGATTTGATTGACATGTTATTCTAAATTATTATAAGAATTCCTATATGGAGGCACATATTGCAAGTATTATAATTTCAGCTATGACATATACAAATATCAATGTAAACAATATATTCCTACGTCAGAGATAAAGAATGCAAATGGCGATCAGATTCAAAATCTTAAGCGCCAGCCTAAGATGCACAGACAATAAAATTCTCATAAAAAACAATGGTTGGCTTCATTAAATGTAAGCTGGATCCAAAAGAAATGGATAACTAGATGAAAGCTATGCTTAATATACTGTAAGTACTATTCAATTATGACAAAAGCTCTTGTAATATAATTCGGACTGTACTAATTTCGGACAGGTTCACCTAGGCTATTACAGAAGTAAGTAGACTACGTTCGGTCATTGAAAGAAAGAGATATATCATACAACTTCTATAACCTCCCGTTCGCCCATATGCAAATTCCACGGCAAGCATAGTTTCACCAATAGGATTTGGACAATAGTACAAACGCACCCCAAAACGATCATCTCTCGACGTAGTGCCGAATGAAATCCACCAAAATGTTACACACACACATATGATAAAGGAAATAGCCACAAAAGGCATTGTGCGATCGCTTAATGTTTTTTTAATCAGAAGAGAAAAGAAACTCTTTAAAAATATGCATTACTTCGAATGGATGCTTAGTGATTTAGTGGAATGTATCCGGAACTTCATTCGATTCGAACTAAGCGCTCTCATAAATTAGAAAAAAAGTGTTTCATACGAAAGAAATATTTTGCAGCGAATACACTTCATTTTCCTTTAATATTTGAGATGACGCTTTGATATGCAAGCATACTCATACATTATACGCTAAAGTCCGTATTAAATCATTCAGAAACATCCTGTCTAAATAGAACGTTCATTATGTGTTCATGTTTACCATGAACTAGATTAGTATTTATATTTAACGTTTGTATGACCAGCACAAATTATTATTAAGTGATGTTAATGAATGCAAATGGCAAATATCATTTACCGATATAGATATGTCGTTATGTGTACCAGACCAGTACCCGACCGCTTGGTCGGGCTTGATCGAGTTGATCTGATCGGCAGTGGGAACCCAGCTTAAAAGATATGTCGTTGTGTGTACATATACCTGTCAAACAAGTGATGTCAAAGTCACTTCACCAAGAGTAGTTAAGTATCCTGTTTTGTTCACAAGGAGAACAGATTTGCTGTATTTATAAAGAAAATAATCAATACTGTCGGAAAAAATTAACAGTCATCGAATTAAGGTGCATGTAGACAGTTTTTTTTTTAAATATAGACGTATTTAAATACTGTATACACGTTATTTATTAAAACAAGAAACTATGTAGTCTGTCCAGACCGATCAGGGACGACACTTTCCCGTTATGGAATTTTTCACTAATAGGAGTTCCAGTTTAGGCGGAGAATGTCGTTCCTGATTAGACTGTGTGGACCGCACAGACTTATCTGGGATGACACTAAACGCGCACGCATTAAGCCCAGATTTCCAAGAACGAGGCTCAGTGGAATCATCATTATCAACCCAGACGAAAACGTCGTCGGTTGTGGCGCCTTGTCTCAGTCACACTACTTTGTTTGAACTAAGCATTTAGAGTCATTCCAACAAGTAATTTGTAAAACATATACCGAAATTACTCGGTCAACCGCTCTTTCACGAAATATTGTTATTTGCGTTACTCATATTTTCGGACACCAGATTTTCACTTATTTTTACTACCCTTCGGAAAGGACCATGGCCTTTTATTAGAATTGCAACTATGTGCATTAATCCGTTGACACACCATACGCGTGTTTTACAACCTGATTACGGTAATAAAACCTTGCAGGTGAATGCACGAAGTGGACCGTTACCTTTGCGTTATTTTGGCAAATGCCGTATTTTTGCATTATACTAGTATATCGCACCAAAATCTTAGTCAAAGACGCATCCTCTCTTTTTTTTACATTTTTCGAATTTTGTCCACGTACTTGACGCATATTGTCACATGTTGTCCATATTGATATTGTCATTTAATGTAAGCGAAACGAAAATTAATTTAATGTTAAAGAAAATTAGCTCTACCACAACTTTTAAAGATTGAAATGTTTTCCGCTTTTTAGGGCATTGTTTTAAAATTGATTCAATGCGCCTCCTACACTTTCGATCGCTGATGAAAAATAACAATATCACATCCACACAACTTATAATGATAATCAAATTATATTTTAATTTATTAATTTTTAAATTTAATTTATTAAAGTCAGTCAGAATACGGCTAATTTATAGGTTAAGTGGAAGTGTGTTTCGGATTACAAATTATTATTCTTATTTGGGATTTCAACAAATCATTTATAATTGTATTATATTTGTAA
Organism: Dreissena polymorpha; assembly: GCF_020536995.1. Lineage (NCBI taxonomy): Eukaryota > Metazoa > Mollusca > Bivalvia > Myida > Dreissenidae > Dreissena > Dreissena polymorpha. The sequence continues at coordinate 43,183,917 of NC_068368.1, read as the reverse complement.
TTGATTCTATATTATTATTTAAAACACGTTAATAATATTATGCATGAAAAGCACAATTTCCAGGAGGATTACACCCGTTAGCTATGATCAGTCACTTACGGAACTGGCCATGATTGGATCACGGACATGTACACTGAAGGGATTAGTGTGGTAGGTATAACAAAGCCATAAAACTACAATAAACCAATGAAATAATCGATGCATAGTGGCACGGATTTATGCACACATATCTCATTCGCAACTGTTACCATCTATGGTGCTTTGGTGCCGTAAAACACGAATTGTATTATTAATAACGGGTTGTGTGAAGAGTTTAATAGAGATTAGAGAATTTACAAATATAGTTTTACCGAAAGCTACACAGTTAAATAGGTCTCCCTCACCTGATTTCCGTGCAAAGCTCAATTTTTAAATAAAATAGCAATCAAATTACCGGTAATGATTATCACTCGCGCTTTTTTGCAATTCTGAATTTAAAAAAATGATAGATCTTTTTTCTTTTACTTGTCCATAAATCAGACGCTTCGGCTAGTAAGATGAATGTAACGTTTGTGTGTTAAAACGTTGCGTCTTATACCCCGAAAAAAACGGTAGGTTTTTTAATACATTCGCGGTTTTGGCGTGTACTAGTATCATGCTAGGAACAACTTTATAATGTCAATAAGTACCAAACAGGTCAATTTATTTCATATAAACATGGGTATTTTGTCCATTATTGTAAGTTCACATTTCGGCCATCTACATCTATATGCCCCTGCTTAGGTGTGGCATATTGGCACTCATTTTACAGCGCCATATTTAAATGTGTTAAAGATAGCCAAATTACTATTTCCGCAGTTTGTTTGGGTGCAAATTTAATATTCTCACTAAAGTTTATCGAATGCTAATCCTCACAACCATCGTGTAGTCAAGGACAACTTTGGAATATGCTTTCTGTTAAAGAAAGTCAAACATATGAAATTATTTAAAAGTATTTGCAAACACATCTTTAACCTTTACCACTTCGATACGTATTTTGACGGACTTGAAGTCCCTTAGAAAGTTAAATTTAACTAAGGACCCTTCTTACTGCATTAAAGTTTTCAAGGCTTCATTTCCAACCCTTAGATACTCATGAGCAGCAAACAGCGTAGAACCTGAACAGACTGCGAGTTACTGTTTTATGCTGTATTCACATAGCCATTTTCACTTTGTTTCTGAGTGTTTAAGCCCATGCTATAATACGTAGGTAACTTTATGCACGGTATAATAGGGCAATCCCATGCATTCAAAGCATTGTCAGTGTGTCTTTCGGACAATGTTTGTTTTGGGAATATTATATCTCTGATATCAAGTGCTGACTGCACTGGCTAATATGACACAACTTTTTTCGCACATGCAGTAAGCCCGGTTTTCTCAGAGCGACGCTCAATCTATCAAGTAGTAAATATCTTCCATAATCTAATCGATACCCTTCAAATACTTTGATAATTGGACTAATATACAATTGGCGTTCTTTGTTCGTCTGTCGGCTAATTATCTCATCAAAACTAAGACTTTGAAAGGGACACTTCAGTTAGAAGCATCTTGACAATTAAAAATGCAACAAATAAGGCCGATATTTTTGTTTGTTGTATGGGAACTTTTCCAAAGAAAGAGTCTGCCGAATGAAACAAAAAAGAAGATAAAAATACAAATTTCGACCAGTTGACCAAAATAATTGAGTAACAAAATTCGAAAATGGTTTTTCTGTTTTACTTTTTAAAATGGTGATCATTTTAATATTCATGGACAAAAATGTTTACACTGCAGAAACATGTATCCCAGAATAATATATTCTAAATCTCGAAATACCGAAATCACTTCATTTTCTCCCATCAATTTATGATTTGTTAATATATGTTTAAGGAAAAGTTATAAATTATATTTAGCATTTGTTTGCTTAATATTGTGTTTAAGGAAAAGTGAGCTCATAAAATATTATATGGACAATGCGGTTCAAATTGGGATATATCTGAGACTTATCAATCATCAAGTTTAGATCAGCATACAGAATGAAAGCATGGTTTCCCCTAAGCAATTAAGGATCGATTGTTCATTGTCGGCTCGGTTACTACTTACACGTACCCCGGGTACACTTAAGTATACTTACATGTACCCCGGGTACGTTAGATATACTAAAACGTACTCGGGAATTTTACCGCTACATCGGTCGTTGTCGGCTATTTTTTTAAATTAATTATGTTCATACGTATGCCAATTTTCTGTTTAATGGCCCATATATTACCGAAACTCATACTCAAAAAGCATGTTGATGCAGTTTTTTTAATAGAAGTTTGTTTCATAATTACGGTAATCGGTAGCGCGTTTTACGACCTCGGATTTTGGGTGGGAATAAAACTCGGGTACAGTCAGATATCGGTCAGGTACGTTTTAGTATATGTATCGTACCCAGGGTACATGCAAGTATACAAACATGTACCCGGTGTACATGTAAGTAGTACCCGTACCGACAATGACCAATCGAGCGCAATTAAGTGTGGAGAAAATGGGTACATTGTATTTTGAACTAAATGTGCTTCCCATTTTAATTACTCGTAATTTAAGCAACTGTCTGCTAGAGATTGTGTTGCGACGAACAAAATCAGTAGAATATACGCATATATACGTGTGATTCAGATTATAAACAAATCAACTGACATTTGAATAAATCCACGTTCGTTACTTTCGAATTTTGCAAAAAATCTTGGATTCGGTCTTTCTTGATCTTTTCAAGTTTAAATTGATTATTGTGGTGGTGGTTGTGGTGGTTGCGGTGGTGGTGGATGTACAGAGCCATCGCCAAGTTGCAACTCTAAGGCAATGAATAAATTTGCCTATCTTTTGTCACGACCTTGAACATTACATAATCATATTGAGCCAACTCCTTTGAAACAGTTTGACCCTAAATCTCATCAATTGCAAGCATATACTTGAAGTAGCTAGATAATTAAGCAACACCAGAAGTGTCTGTTATACTTTAGTCTGTAGCCCTCAGTGCGACAAGTGGTATCAGATATCTGAACAATGGGTGGCGATGATTGCCGGCTCTCTAGTATTTGGCGACCTCTCAGCATTGTTTTGATGATGAATCAATTTAAAAGAAGAACTAACGTTAAAGACACTTTTCAACACTTAACTATTGCGTTCAAAACTTGGTATCGTACTTAATACTATGGACTATTTCTTAATTTGTTTCGATCAATGTGCATGTTCACAAATGGCAAATTAAACACTCATACTATTAATCTGACTTGTTACGTAAACAGGCGTGAAAGCAGTGGGCGATTGCTTGAAAATTATTTGTTGTTTAAAAGGGACCTTTTTAAAGGGACCTTTTCACAGAAACGTGTTAAGGTCCCTTTAATATTGATGTTAAACTGACCGGAAACGACCTTTGTAAAACACCGGCAAACATTTCAATCAGAAGTAAATAGAAACTATTTGTTTCCAGCTAATGATTTCTGAATACATCCGTATGTATACATGCTGATAATTTTCAAAAAATGCGCCCTATACGGAATATAATTAATTGCAAGTGAAACTGATTTGAAACGTCCAACATATATTCCAAAAATGCAATTTTCTATACAGAAATGTGCGGACAAATTAAAACATGTTATAAAAAATAACTTTTATTTAATGAGTTAATACATTAATATTTGCTAAATATAGGTGGCGTTTTTAACATTTTGATTTGAATATTATCATTAAAATATTGTATGCTATCGCTATTTTCAATACCAGAACTTAATAAACAAAACGTATTTAGAGATATTCTTCAGCTGTTGGTTTCAGGAAAACAACGCATACTTTTGCGTACGAGCGTACGTTTAGGCAAAAACAAAACAAAACCAACGAGATAATTATAAGCTGAAACCAACAAATCAAAGACTCATCAAAAGTTACTCAGAATACAGAAAATGAAAGTAATCTATATAAAATAACTAACAGGAAACAGATACCATCAAAAGACACTTGATTATAATGCTTCGGGCGTAGGTCATATTAATGTTATTGTTGTTGTTGATTACGGCGGAGATGATGATTTTGCTTGTGTTTGTGTTGTTATAATTATTATTGTTAGTTTAGTTATACATGATAATAACGATAGTGCTTATAATGATAATGATGATGCTGCCGATGATGACAACGACGACGATGACGATGATGATGATAATGAAAATGCTGCTGCTGCTACTGCTGCAGATGATAATGATGATGATAATGATAATGATAATGATAATGATGATGATGACGATGACGATGATGATGATGATGATGATGATGATGATGATAATAAATGTCGCAATTGTAATATTTTCGAATGTTCGTTGTTTGTCGACAACTATTATTTGTTCAGATGCTTAATAACTCTAGTTTACAAATGAGCCATGCTCTGTGAAAAGTGGGTTAATGCATGGCCGTAAAGTGTCGTCCCAGGGTAGCCTGAGCAGTCAGTAGAGGCCAATCAGGGACGACACTTTTCGCCTGAGCACTCAGTAGAGGCCAATCAGGGACGACACTTTCCGCCTGAGCAGTCAGTAGAGGCCAATCAGGGGCGACACTTTCCGCCTGAGCAGTCAGTACAGGTCAATCAGGGACGTCACTTTCCGCCTGAGCAGTCAGTACAGGCAAATCAGGGGCGACACTTACCGCCTGAGCAGTCAGTAGAGGCCAATCAGGGACGACACTTTCCGCCTGAGCAGTCAGTAGAGGCCAATCAGGGACGACACTTTCCACCTGAGCAGTCAGAACAGGCCAATCAGGGGCGACACTTTCCGCCTGAGCAGTCAGTACAGGCAAATCAGGGACGACACTTTCCGCATGAGCAGTCAGTACAGGCCAATCAGGGACGACACTTTCCGCCTGAGCAGTCAGTACAGGCCAATCAGGGGCGACACTTTCCGCCTGAGCAGTCAGTACAGGCCAATCAGGGGCGACACTTTCCGCCTAAGCAGTCAGTACAGGCCAATCAGGAGCGACACTTTCCGCCTAAACAGGATTTTAGCTAAGAAGAAACTTTCTTTAAACAGATCATATAATAAAAGCGGAAAATGTCGTCACCGAGTCCCTGATAAGCACAGGCTTATCTGGGACGACAATTAACGAGCATGCATTAAGCCCCCTTTTCAAGGACGAAGCACATATATATTTACATGTTTTAAACATGGACCACGGGATATAATCTTATCCTGTCCTTTAATGACCTTCTGGCATGCGTATTGAAATAAAACCTAATACGAACGCAATATTTCTATTAATCGAATGTTAAGACGTACAACGATACTAACAACTAGCTCGCGGGTACAATTATCCGCAATATTGCGTTTGCATGAATGGTTGTATTTGGTTCGATTCACAAGTGGGCTTCATTTAGTAACCAACAAGCAAATTAAACACGATATTGTAAAACATTGATATAGAATTTTATTACACTCAATAAACTTAAAATAAAATATTCATTCAATTTTAGTATTATTTACATTTGACGAGAAACTGAAATTACTACTACAACTATTACTACTACGGCTATTACTACTACTACTACTACTACTACTACTACTACTACTACTACTACTACTACTACTACTACGACTACTACTACTACTACTACTACTACTACTACTACTACTACTACTACTACTACTACTACTACTACTACTACTACTACTACTACTACTACTACTACTACTACTACTACTACTACTACTACTCTACTACTACTACTACTACTACTACTACTACTACTACTACTACTACTACTACTACTACTACTACTACTACTACTACTACTACTACTACTACTTCTACTACTACTACTACTACTACTACTACTACTACTACTACTACTACTACTACTACTACTACTACTACTACTACTACTACTACTACTACTACTACTACTAACTACCTCATTCTAGTATTACTACTACTACTACAACTACTACGACTACGATTACGACAACGACAATGACTACGACTACGACTACTACTACTACTTCTACTACTACTACTACTACTACTACTACTACTACTACTACTACTACTACTACTACTACTACTACTACTACTACTACTACTACTATTACTACTACTACTACTACTTCTTCTACTGCTACTTCTACTACTACCACTACTACTACTTCTACTACTACTACTACTACTACTACTACTACTACTACTACTACTACTACTACTACTACTACTACTACTACTACTACTACTTCTACTGCTATTACTACTAATACTACTACTACTACTACTACTACTACTACTACTACTACGACTACTACTACTACTACTACTACTACTACTACTACTGCTACTACTACTACTACTACTACTACTACTACTACTACTTCTACTACTACTACTACTACTACTACTACTACTACTACCACTACCACTACCACTACCACTACCACTACGACTACGACTACGATTACGACTACGACTACGACTTCTACTACTACTACTACTACTACTACTACTACTACTACTACTACTACTACTACTACTACTACTACTACTACTACTACTACTACTACTACTACTACTACTACTACTACTACTACTACCACTACTACCACTACTACTACTACTACTACTACTACTTCTACTACTACAATATATTTTTAAGTATTGCCAATTCAGCGTTTAACATAACTAAAGGCATGAAACTGGAGTCCCTTCATAAAGTGCTCAGATTTTTTAGTAACACATAAATTGTGTTACAAAGCTGACATTAATAATTTCCTCTCATAATTTTTCATAAAGCACATTACGTCATTTGAGTGGAAAATTGTCCGGATATAGAGAATTGTACCAACTATTATATGAGCCTCGTTCCGGGAAAACAGGGCATATTGTGTACGCGTAAAGTGCCCGTCCGTCTAAACCAGATATTATTTAGAAGAGGCAGTGTCGTCCCCGATTGCGGACTGCACGGGTTTTTCTCAAACGCCATTTAACGGACATGCGTTAAAGGGATCTTTTCACGCTTTGGTAAATTGACAAAATTGAAAAAAGTTGTTTCAGATTCGCAAATTTTCGTTTAAGTTATGATATTTGTAAGGAAACAGTAATACTGAACATTAACCATGGTCTAAAAGAGCCATTATATGCCTCTTTTGACGATTTTAAAACCTAAAAATTATAAAGCGTTGCAACGCGAAACGATTGAATAATTTGGAGAGTTCTGTTTTTGTCGTTAAATTTTGTGAAACTACGAATATTGCTTATATAAGGTATAAAATACGTTCAGCATGTGTACTCGGCGGAATAGCTCAGTAGGCTTAAGCGTTTTTACTTCAGGACTGTGGCAGGACTCCAGGGGTCACTGGTTCGAAACCTGGTCCGGGCTATGTTCTTTTCCTTTTTTAATTTTATTCTTGATTTTTTACTGGAGCTTTTACGATCCAATGTTTACATTTATCGATATAAAGCATTTAATGAATAAGTTAAAAAATGCCAAAATCTGTGAAAAGGCCCCTTTAAGTCCTAGAACGTGATTCATTGGTCCACTTGACTTTGTTTCATTAATTATGTATACATAGATCTTTTTAGATCTTTTAATCTTGTTACATACATACATAAGAAAGCTTAGAAATGTATAACAAATACATTTACAGCTGCTAATCCCAATCGGTGAACAAACATCATTGTTGTCATTTCATAAAGGTCTAAAGTTGTTTATAACAATTCGATCCATCATGCTGGGCAAACCAAAACGGTTACATTTTTGCTTAGCAAAATTCTCAGAACGCTATATAAAATTATATATTTGCAACCATTGTCAGTATAAGTGCCAACGTTAAATATATACCAATGTATTATTTCTTGTGAAAATCACTCACGTATTATATTAAACAAAAATAAAAAGATTAGTATGGCTGTGTGTTTTGAACGTCACTATTTAATGATTTTTGTGAATCCTGTAATTTCGGTATGTTCTATTCGTCATTATTGGCACACGTTAATGTCAGATAAAAATGACTGCGTATTATGCGTGTTTGATAAAATTGGTGTGTATTAAATGTAACATTTCAATCTGCGATGAGAACTGACAATTTAATATGAAACTTAGCTGTAATCGTCGTAAACGCGTTCATGATATTTTACTTTCAAATTATTACATTTGTAAAAAAATCATAATCGCCCTCATCAAAATCCGTATCGTCCTCCAAGTCATCATCATAATCATCATTATGATCATCATTATCATCATCATCATCATCATCATCATCATCATCATCATCATCATCATCATCATCATCATCATCATCATCATCATCATCATCATCACCATCACCATCATCATCATCATCATCACCACCACCATCATCATCATCATCATCATCATCGGTAAGATAAAGAAATTAACATTCTGATTCAGATTCTATTATACCTTTAGCTGCATTAATTAATTGATCTCTTTAAAACAATATTATGCTCTTCAGCAGGAACAGTGAGTTTTATGTTTGAATAATTGAGCATTGTTCTGGAAAAACTGGGCTTAATGCATGTGCGTAAGGCGTTGTCTCAGACTAGCCTGTGCTGCCCGTGAAGGCTAATCAGCGACGATACTTTCCGCATACACTGGATTTTCGTTTAAAAGAAAGTTCTATAAACGAAAAATTGCATGAAAAGCGGAGAGTGTCGTCCCCGAATGCACAGGTTAATCTTGTATGACACTTTGCGCACATGAATTAAGCAACTTTTTCAAAGAAAGCGGTTAAAATGCATCATTTATGATCAAGTTATTATCATTTATGGTAGTAAATGCTTGACATTATCAAATGAACCTTACCTGTAATGACTGTATGCTCGTATAAGTCAGGACGATTTTAATCCTTATTTAGCACCCTTTCAGACATTTCAGTATAGTTCATCAATTCTATCAACAGTCGTAAATGTTTTGCAGTTCATCAGTATGTCCGGTTTGAGCAAATACATACAAAAAAATACGTCACTCTCAGTCACAGTAATTAATTCGCCATAATTGTCTCACACATTTGTGTTTACCGCCTCCGTTAACGTATGTATGAATTGCCGACTCATGCGTCTTTACGTCGAAATGGACGCCCGCTTGTTAGTCACATCGCTTAATGTTCATATTTCTTCAATGTGCTTTATTTGTGCGTTTTATGTATGCGTGGTGACATTTACAGCGAAACAGAGCGTTTCAATGACTTCTACGGAACACCGTTCTTGCCTGCTTTCCGGCTTTCTCAACTGTGTCTTTCGCAACATCATATCGGAAATTGAACTGGTCCGCAGAAAACAAGTGTTGTTCGGGTTTTTTTTCTTAAAAATATAATACTAAGTATAGTTTTGCTTATTATTACCGTGAAAGCTAACGCCTTTTCTTTTCGTTCATTTTTCTTCATTATTACGTTTATATAAGTTACTTAACTACTTTTACATCGTTTAACACCCGTACTATGTGCTCACTGATGCTCAAGTTATTGGGCTAGTTAACCCATTAATGCCTAGTGGACTCTCCCTTCCTTCTAAATTACATCAATTTATTTCCAAAATTAGGGATGTTTAGTATATTTATTTCTATATTAAGAATATTTCTTACAGAAATTAAGCATCATGCGGCGTCTCATCAGGGTCTACGCTGTTTGCCAATGCCTTTTTTCTAGACGCTAGGCATAAATGGGTTAATGAACATTCCAGTACCATAATACAAATGTAGAAACACTATTTAGACAGTATTTTTACGACCCCCTCATGTAGGCACATGCGTAAGTTAGCGCTACATATAGTTTGCGGTGAACTCAAAACTTTTGGTATCGTTAAAAGGAGCCTGTGGAAACACATTTATGATCCAGGTACGTCGGGGAAATGACTCCCGCTTATTCGTCACATTATCATCCTTGTTCATCATTCATTCAGTGTGTTTTGAGTATACCAGATGATAGAGTGCAGATTCGGTACAAAACTACGGAAAACTGTTCTTGACTGATCGGCGACTTCTTTAAAATTCTCACATGTATGGTCAAATTTAGCGCGCAATTCAAAATGCATTACAGTAAAACAGTTCATGCTGATTCCATATTAGTTAACTTTTAAATCATGTTTGATATTGGCACTGTTTCAAACATAATTTATTCACACCAACCATCATAGTCTTTTAAGATGCTATGTACCATAACTTATATCGAAAAAAAGTTTATCAGATATACTATTTGTGAGAATTTTAAACATATTATGTGATATGCAAAATATAATGTTTACGATGGAATAAAATATTGAATTCCAAAAAAAGCATTTTATGCTTAAGCTACGTAGAAAATGTATGGCCGCCTGTTTGTCTGACCTCTCCGTTTGTCATATTGTTTAACTAGTTGTTTGAATGATCGCGATGAAATATAGTGTGCATTTGTGCCATTCGAGGATAATTAAGGAATGTCCTCGATGTCAATTAGTTTATACAATGCCGAACGAATAACTGGGTTAATATTAATTATTTCGTAGAATGCCGAGTTCTTTTATGGATAAAGTCAAACTTATGTGAACAAACTGCTTGGATAAAGTCTAAACTAACAATATTACCCCTATTCTTCGAAGGGGGGGGGGGGGGGATAAATATTTAGATAGCTCAAACTACGCAAGAAATGGGTGGTATGCGACTGAAGGCTTGTTTCTAAGGGTGAGATAAAATCTTGTTCAATTATTTCTTATAGCACATGCTTTGTTGAAATTTGATCGACAGTAGCAACAAATATAGATACAAAAGGTCGCCGTGGTGTAATGGATATGGTGTCCGCCTAGCGACCGGGAGGTCACGGGTGCTCCCCACCGTGGGAGCGTTCTTTATATCTCACCCAAAGACACCAAGTACTGGTTCTAGGCCCAGGAAACGGACTTGAAAGCGTTTATATAAGCCAAAGGCTTTCGATGCAATCGAGCTAAAAATAGATAGGTTTAAACTAAATATAGACATGCTTCTGTTATTTTATTTCTTTGAAAATAATTATAAAATCAGAATTCTTTTACAGCTTATAACATCAAATGAAGGACACAATATATATCACTAAGTGCATTACAATATAAACCACTAAGTGAGGACACAATATATACCACTAAGTGCATTACAATATATACCACTAAGTGCAATACAATATATATATATATATATATATATATATATATATATATATATATATATATATATATATATATATATATATATATATATATATATATATATATATATATATACCACTAAGTGCATTACAATATGTACCACTAAGTGCATTACAATATATACCAGTAAGTGCATTACAATATATACCACTAAGTGCATTACAATATATACCACTAAGTGCATTACAATATATACCACTAAGTGCATTTTGTAAAAAAAATTTATTCCCACACACTTTTAAATTGGGACTAAATCGACTCATTATTTTAAATTAGTTTGTCTTAATCAATAAATGAAAACGCTATGCCGATGACCTTAGAGATAGTTGTTTTATGTCTAAGGCTGATTAATGTTTCATTGTATGCTGTGTAAGAATGTGTATTCTTTATACGTGATTATCAATTGAACTGTATTGTTGCGATTTGTACGCGTGTGTATAGCACATAAATATTGACAAGACCGGTCGTATTACGAACTTAGTAATTCAATATTAGCCTGAACAGTCCACAAGTATATATTACTAATATATAGTATATGTATAATACTGTTTCAAACTTAAATTACTATGTCCGTACGACCGAATATTTGGGAAATGGACTCACTTTGTATCAGTTGACATTGAGCACGAGGTAGCTTGGATGAAAAATAAAGACTTCTTAACTAAACTTTAACGCGTGACTTTCATCTAGGGCTTGCAAAAACGGTCTTTGACTTCTATACACAATTTCATGGACCTAAATATTGAGTCAAGTTAAAAAAAGTCTTTAAAATGGCAATGAGCAAACACACAATCGAGCCGCTAACATTTGAACTATCAATTGCGACCTTGACGTATAATCGCTCTCAGAGGCGTCAGTATTTGAGCTAAGTTCCCTGACATTCTGTCAAACTGTAAAGGAAAAATGGGGCGGATGTATTTAAACCAAAAAAAAAAAATGTTATTCTATCAAACGGTTATAAGTTATGGGGTGGTTTATATGAGCCAAGGTTAACAAAATTAGGTCAAACGGTATGGGAGATATGAAATATGAAAATCTTACAAACAGACTGACGGACGGCAAATTAAATTCCTATAACCCACTTTGCGTTTCACATCATGAAATTTATAATTTTTCCAAACCAATGTGAAGTTAGGCTTGATGGCTATATGCAAAGAAGTGTTGGAATGTGATGGCTGGTGGGGAAGGGGATGGGAGTATACGTTATCATAAACGTCGGCGACGGTTGCTTTTCTTGCAATACCACTCGGGCAATTGCGAAACTGTTTGTTTCACCACAAAATGAAATGCCGAGCTATAACAGTTTACTTTACAATTGATGCTATTTTGATAGGACATTAATCTGTCTTTTATAATTTGTCAGATTGAGTCTCTCGAGTGGTACAAGGCCTTCAGTAACACAACCAACGCAGTCAATATTAGACGTTCTCAGGACACTATGCTAGAAAGCATTGTATTATTAGAGTAAAGATCTTTAAACGGCGCAAGTACGACTGAAACAATAGTATTCATGTTCATATTTTGTTTATTTTTTATCTGCAAACATATGACATGCCTTTACGTTTGAGTCGACACTTACGAGAAATTATGTTTCCCCTTTGTTATCATTCCTCTGCAAACAAACATATACACATGTGATGCCTGGACGCTGTAACAAATAATAATGTCAAAGATTCAGCCCACGATTCTCGAAGTATTCCTTCAAGGCCGCGCCCACTATCTCGTCTGTTCCCCGGCTTCGAATACGCTGGTGCCCATCGGAGTTTAGCGAGACAGGGGACCGGCCGTGCACTCTAGCTTCTGGGAACAGCTCACCGCCAGGTGGCGAACGAATCATGACTTCACATCTGTCGTCATAAGGGCGAGGCGTCTACAAACAAAACACAAAAACAAACCACAATACGTCAGAGTTTTGGCCCAAAGATGAATAAAACCCGCACCGCTTTGTGGCAGACATAGAAGCCATTCGGCATCATGGCAAAGTTCAAGGACACATATGTCATGATTGCTGCAGGTTACAAATTTGTAATTGCACATACCGGGACTTTATATTCATGATATTTTTCGAGTTTCAATTTAATCGCTAAGTTTCACAAACTTATAACATATCATCCATCTACCAATATAATGGCAAGGTTCATATACGCATGTCTGACCTTTACCGGATGGACCAGCATGTACCGCTCCTCTTCCCCTTGATACCGAGGTTCAGGCAGACCTGAAACACGTCGGCGAGCTATTTGGTGTACCAGAAGTGTCAAAGCCGGTGAGAATAGTGTTAGAAACGGCGTGGGCATGGTGTATGATGCACCGATAATGTATACATATATGTTTATGAATATATCCCTCCTGGTATTAACTAGGTAATATTTTTATTACAAAAGGGTTTCTTTTTAATTTTAGGGCCTCTTCTTTATTCAAAAGAAGCTTTCTTAAACTTACCTTAATCATTGGTGAATGTATTAAAAGGTTTTATCTCAAATAGATGAGAATTTTAATAAATAACAATAAGACATATGGTGATTTTTTTTAAATCGATTTAGTTTGTATTAACTCGATTAATAGACTGCCTTAAATGTTTCAAACCGGTTTGATGGTTAATGCATAAATTGTAGTGCTGCCTATGAAATAATTCACGATGGCTTCCCAGTGCTGCGTTTAAATCAGTTCATTAGGTCGATACTCAATCAGCTGAGAAATATGCCGCTGATTGAAAATATTTGTTTAAAGTATATGAAAGGACATAGCGATAACCCTATGGAAAGTCCAAACAATACGGAAAATAGACCATACAGTAAAAACTGTAGACAAACGTTACTTACGTGATTCTGGGGTCATCCAAATACCTTCCTTCGAATAGACGGGCGGGGGACTGACCACGTGACTTTTGACGTCAGTTTGGTCACGTGACACAAGCTCGGCTTTCTTGTTGTTGGCTGTAAGGGCATTTCAAATAACTTTTGAATGAACACATTTGCACAGCAAAATATATGTCAGCCGTTGTAGAATAGGAGGTGGCTGGTTAACAATACATTCAGAACTTAAATGAAAACAATCTTGGAAGGTGAACACAAGACTTGTCGTTTCTAGTTGTTGTATAGATAAGAGAAACCGTGCACGCATCTCATTGTTATAAGAAGGCCACACTTTAAAACGATTAAAGGATGAAACATTACTATTATTCCTTGAATTGACCATTTCGGTGAACCTTTTTTTCTTTCTTTCTACATACAACACGCATCTTCATATATGCTTCATTCTGGGAAGACTGGCATTAAGTTTAGTATCGTCCCAGGTTAGCCTGAGCAGTCCACAGGGGATAATTATGGACGACACTTTCCGCTTGTATTTGTATGTTTCGTTTGTACGAGGTATCTTCTAAACAAAACTCCTCTTTCAGCGGAAAATGAAGTCACTTATTAAGCCTGTCCGACCTGCACGAGCTAATAAGGGATGACACTTTACGCACATGCGTTAAGCCCAGTTTTCCCATTACGCGGCTCATATAACCCTCTTAACCGAACGCCATGTGGTCATGAAGAAATTAAGGGGGTGGATTTCTGTATAATTGATGATCCCGGTTATCGGTAATTTCTTAAAGTGATTACGGAAAGATACACACGTTAAGCAGATATGTCCTCGAATTGACAATTCAAATAATGAAAGATAGTTAATTTTATGTTAAACGTAGTTTTAAAATCGTGTAGAGGACATCTGCATAAACTGCCGTCAATCGAATTTAACACAGCTAAAGTAGCAAAAATCGTTCAGACAATAAAGTCGCAAACTTCGTTAAGCCAATAAAGTAGCAAACGTTCAGCCAATAAAGTAGCAAACATCGTTCAGCCAATAAAGTAGCAAACCTCGTTCAGCCAATAAAGTAGCAAACGTTCAGCCAATAAAGTAGCAAACATCGTTCAGCCAATAAAGTAGCAAAGATCGTTCAGCCAATAAAGTAGCAAACATCGTTCAGCCAATAAAGTAGAGCAAACATCGTTCAGCCGATAATTGAGGCTTTCGCTGGTATTCCGCACGCGAGTATTCAAAAATATTAAATTTGTGTTTTTTTTTGTCAATAAACTTTGCCATTTTGGACTAAACGATATGCGTAAAATAAGCGGATCCCCTTCGTAAAATACGAAATAATACGGATATACTCAACAGAATAAGAAACACGCGTGTAATGGGTGAACAAGACAAAATCTGGAGCGCGGCCTTACCTCTCTTCCGGTTGGCGTTGGCGATGTACTTGTAGCCCAGGAACAGGGAGCATATCAGCGTTAGCGTCACAGAGCCCAGGGTTGCCAACAGGAAATATGGCTGGTTCTCCTCAAGGAACGACTTCCGGTCGGTAGATCTAGCCTCTTCTTGTTTCCCCGCGAGTTCTTAAAGAAGTTGGCAAAATTCCTTCCTTATTTATATATTTATTATTTGTAATATGTGTACGAAATGCTCCAATTCATCCTGAATCAAGGCGAGTCTTTAAGTAATTAGGCTTTTGTATATGCTCCGGACGTTATTAAAATATCACCACAACATGTGTCGAAGCGCCGAATTCTTACAATGACATTAGACGCATCTAACAGTATATGCTTTGTTTATAGGTGTCTATCGCAACCGATGTTTATTTTTGGTGTTTTCACTTCATATGCACTTATATTTGTTAATGCAGCATCAACATACTAAAACAATATCCCGGAAAGAGAAAAAAATGCATTTGAATATCAACCGTACTTTCGTTTGACAAGTGACGACATAAATGACACACAAACACTTACTCCGATCCTAATAAAAAGACAGTTCCGCTCAGCTTAGAGGACTGGGACAGTCATGTAAAATATCGAATATAATATATATTTTTTATAAACAACTGGTAGCAAGATGAGTTGCAGATAATTGGTCAGTTACCACAGTTTAACTAACTCTTTTGACTTGTTAATTCTTTTCAGCTCAACTCAACATGAAAAATGCGGATAATTTTACTTTAAGTAAGCAATATTATTTATTTCAAAGAAGGTCGGAGATATTTAAATGTATTGCATTTGTATTTAAGATTATTTAGTATGCCCTTGAATAAAACAAATAAAACACGCCTTAAATAAAGCTTCTTTTACAATAAACTAAACGGGCTATTAAGGTGGTCAATATAACTATAAATACTTTCGAGAATAGAAAACTAGAAAAAATAAGAACTTTATAGGATACATTGTTCATTAAAGATTTTATCAATGTTTTAAGTATACGGGGTGACTTTATTTTCTAAACAAGTAAAGATGTCAACGGATGTATGTTCACCTTTGTGTTGCGCGAAGTATTTACCAAACGGAATCCAACATAAAACAAGTAAGCATAAACGCAATTTATGATTACAACATAAGTGACTAGTCGTTGGTTCAAGTTATTCATCTGTAATTTTTCGAAAAAAGTTGTTGTCCACTTTAATCAGGTTATATTGTTCATAATAATTTACAGACACTCCAAACATTCACATTGTTAATACCTCTATCTGTAGTTAAGAACACACGAAGCAAATCGGTATAGCGCAAAGGTTGTATTTTTGTGGGGAAACACGTTTGTAAATAGCGAGTTCCAACGCGTCATGCAGAACCAACAACACTTTTGGTACCTGTTTTCAGATAACTTTAAATGCCTCAATCACTACTATTTATGTTATTGTAATTGTTGTGCAAATAAATATTGGTTCCATTCTGTAAGTCATTTTACATGCGTATTTGCATGTGTTTATTTTTTTCTCTATAAAGCGAGAAAGGGATTATAAAATAACGTTACATTTTTAAAGGTATTCTCCAAAAATATAGCCGAAACCACTTATTTTCAACGTGTGGCCTACCCGGTCCAATTATGACCCCGTCAGATCGTTCAGAGGTCGGTTTAGGGGTCGCAGCGACCTTCTGTACGTAGATGACGGTCGAGACGTTCACATGACGTGCATCCGGCACCTCCCGGAAATCACCATCGCGTTTGTGCGGGCATGTCTGAAACAACAGCGAACTTGGATGTAACAAAAACACAAACCATCAATAACACCAAAGATGACACATTAAGAAACAAGAGCTGTCACCATAGGATGACATATGGCCCCTAAAAACGCTTTGATAGAAGTCATGAGCATTTTTTGAAACCTAAATGCAGATTTCGAAACCTAAACGCGGACCCTAAGTTCAAGATCAAGGGGTAAAACATTTTTTGCGTATGGAAAGGCCTTGTCCATATACACATGCATACCAAATATGAAGGTTACATCTTAAGGGACATAGAAGTTATGAGCATTTTTCAGCAACTAACCGCAGATTTCGAAACCTAAACGCGGACTTTGAGTTCAAGGTCAAGGTTACAGGGGTACAAATTGTTGTGCGTATGGAAAGACCTTGTCCATATACACATGCATACCAAATATGAAGATTATATCTCAAGGGACATAGAAGATATGAGCATTTTTTGAAACCTTAACGCAGGTTTCGAAACCTAAACGCCGACCCTAAGTTCAAGGTCAAGGTCACAGGGATAGAAATTTGTGTGCGTATGGAAAGGCCTTGTCCATATACACATGCTTACCAAATATGAAGGTTACATCTGAAGCGACATAGAAGTTATGAGCATTTTCCGAAACCTAAACGCAGACAGAAATACGGACGGACAGTGCGATCACTATATGCCCTCCTTCGGGGGCATAAACACTCAAGGAAGAAGACACTGGTCATGATTCGAATCCATTTCCTTGTGCAAATATATGACGCGTTGTTACTTGCCCTTTCAGGATTTAGAACTCACGCGCGCAGTTTTAACGGCGAGTAAGGCAGTGATTTTTTCGCTTTAATGTTTTATTTATTTCGATTGATGATTCGTTTAGATAAGCATAAGCCCATTTGTTTGAGCGCGATTGCACCAAAATGCTATGGCTATAGAGGCATCATCGGAAAGTCAATTACATGGTATTAAAAGAAAGATTTTGCGAACGCTCCACGAGTGGTGATCGAACTGGTGACCACCTTGTCACCATGCGGATTGATGATTACTGTGCTGTTAATTATTTTCGGTGGACAGGGTCTATAAGCTGGGTTAGGGTCTAAAAGCTGGAACAGGGTCTATAAATTGGACAGGGTCTATGAGATGACATATAAATTACAATTTATGTTAATATGAACCACATTCTGGGAAATGCATGTGCGCAAAGTGGAATTACATATTAGCCTTTTCAGTTCGCACATGATATTCAGAGACGGCCATTTCCGTCCACACTGGATTTTCGTTTAGTAAATAATAATCCAGACTGATCCGGGACGACACTTTACGCACATGCATTTAGTCCAGTTTTCCCAGAACAAGGCTCATACACGAAACATTGGTCTATGCCGGTTGCTCGCATATATGCCGTATCCAACATTCACTATGGAAGCAGATTTCTGCCATATCGTTCTGTCGTATGGACGAATTTTACGGTCATCAACACCAGGATACGCCAGAGCGGCAACAAATGATCATTTTTGTCATGTTTACGCCCCACCCCCCTTATGTCGTCCAGCCAGGTATATTTGTCCTTTAATCGAGTTGTCGACCATCTTCAAACTCCTCAACATGCCAGAACGGTATGTCAGAAATTAGCCACGATATTTTTCTGATATCGTTTACAGTTTTTGGAAAAAAACAAGACATGTGTTCGTCAGAAACACAATGCCCCACTACTGTGACTGTAGATTCAATGGAAACCTTAACATACCTAAGATACTTGTATGCCCTTCACCTTTCACCATAATGTGCACCTCCATGAGATACACATGCATGCCAAATATCAAGTTGCTATCTTCAATATTGAGCAATTATCTCCCTTTAAAGCTTATTACTTCCCTTGGATTTGTATTTTTGACCTTAGACCTTGAAGGATGACATTGACCTTGACCTTTTACCACGATGCGTTTGTCAGAAACACAATGCCACCTACTGCGACGCTTTGATTTATTTTTAAAAATATATTATAAGGCTGGTCAGATAATTATCTCCAGTTAAAGCTTATTACTTCCATTGGATTTGTAATTTCGACCCTAGACATTGAAGGATGATGTTCACCTTGAAATTTTACCACTCAAAATGTGCAGCTCCATGAGATACACATGCATGCCAAATATCAAGTTGCTATCTTCAATATTGCAAAAGTTATGGCCAACGTTAAAGTTTTCGGACAGACTGACGGACTGTTCAACTGCTATATGGGACCCTACCGGGGGCATAAAAACAGACAACAATTAAAACCATCTTGATAATAATATAAGCCATAATATACGCCGCGTCATGCGAAATGAACCTGATGCCGTATTCCATATTTTTGAATGCCGAAAACAATTATGTGTAAAACGGTTTGGGTTGTACTATGAACTGCGTCATGCGAAAATGGACATTATGTCATACGGCCACAATTTTGAATGCCGGAATACAATACAAATTGTATTAAATATGGTATCAGAAATCGAAATCCAATTGATTCCACTCATAACAAAGTTGTTGCAGCTCTACTTACAAGCGAGCAATTCTGATCTCGACCGCAGATGACAATCTCGCAGGTGAACTCCGTGTACGAGAATTCCGTTTGGTTTAGAGGCGACAGCGAGAACAGTGACGTCAGCAATTCGTGGGGGCCGTTGTCGAGAAACCCCTCTTTCTCCGCCTTTAACGGCCAGGCAGTTCCGCATCTACGGTTTAGGTGATTTTAAGGTCAGAAACCACTATATCAAATTGTTAGAGGTATCGATGGTAACGCAAAACAATTGTTTGGCAAAGTAAGCTTTTCTTTTTATCAGATATAGGATTAGGTTTATCATACTGCAATCGCAGAGATGTTAATCACTATTTCCAAAATTATTGATAAGCAACACACATAGTTACAATATTTTTTTAGGAAAAACTGTTTGGCAAAGAATTCGCGCTTTGTGAAAAGAGGGAATAATGCATGTGCGTACAGTGTCATTCTAGATTAACTTATGCAGTCCGAGGACAGTTTCCGCGTTCATTTAATTGTTCTTTAAAAGGACGTCAGTTGTACACAAACATTCTCTTTATGTGGAAAGTGTCGTCATTAATGTGCGAACTTTACAGGCTTGTCCCGAACAACACTTACCAATTCATTAAGCCCGGTTTTCTGAGATCGCGGCTCAGTGATATGTTCCCTCTACCCAATGAACATTTATTTTTGTAATCTATTAAGTAAGTCTCTATGATCACAGAATCATGATACACTTTACTCGACATAAGTAGACTGTCAACTCACACAAATCAACTTTCAACTTAGTTTAAAACCTATTTATTTTAGATCGATTGCATAGGCTTATTTGAAACGCTCTCGAGTCCGTTTCCCGGGACTAGAACCAGTACTTGGTGTCTATGGAGGTAATCAACAGAACGCTCCCACAGTTTGGATCGAACCCATGACCTCCCGATTGTTAGGCGGACACCATATCCACTACACCACTGCGACCTTTTAAACTTTCAATTTAGTATTCAAGATACATCATTGAGACAAGACTCTCAATCGTAATTTCTTATTAAGCCAATTTAGGTTGTAAAATAGATCTTTTATTTTTGTTTTTGAAAGCAAAACTTCATTTATTATTTATGTTCATTAGTTCTTTGTCAGGTATACCAAAGTATCATGTATTGACTTATTCCAAAGAAGAACACATATCTAAATTGGCATTTTAAATAGCAACACCGACTAAGCGTCATGCTATTCAAACATGGATTCGCGTCATGCTAAAATGCACCTTAATGAAAATGCGGCCAGCGCAGCTACAGACTAGCTTGAAAATTTGCGCAGTCTTGTCCGGAGCTGCATTGTCCACTTTAAAGTCACACAAGGTTTTGTGGTCTTATAAACAACCAATTATGAAGCTCTTGACGAGGCAGGTCTGGAACTACAATGGTGGCATATCGCAAAAGATCCGTTTTCGCAAGACGCGGCTCAATTATCTTAATTCGAATGTGTCATACCCTTTCTTGGCGATAGTGGTCAGTTTGGTTTTCCCTCTGTCCTCCACAGACACACTCAGCGGTCCATACCAACATCTGTCCACCAGGGGAGAGGCGTATTCTGTGAATATTGAAACACATACAGTTAAATGCTGACATAGGACTAATACGCCAGATTTTGGTATTCAACAAATTTCCTGTGAATTTTGAAAGCGAATAATGTTCCCTTTAAGTTGCCAAGTAGCGTATCGAAAATCAACATGGTTTTCAGTTCATTTACAAAACATATATATATTCTAAGATGGAACAACACAATGATGTTAAAGATGACAATTGATTTTTGCTATTGGTTTTACTTTATTCCTAAACACCATTTGTAATGCCACCATCAAAGCATTCCATAACACCATTTGTTGTGCTAGTATTAAGGCATTCCATAATACCATCTGTAGTACAAGTATCAACGCATTCCATAACACCATTTGTAGTACCAATATCTTGCAGATACCATATACCAAAAATATTTTAAGCATATTAAAAACAGGTGTGTCTTTCGAAGTTTTAATTTTCTTCCTCACAAGATTCGGATTTGAAGTAATTACCTGTAAACCTACCGTATTCACTAAAGACTCAAAAAGTGAGAAACAGTGCCAATAATAGATTACATTTTCAACGTTCCATATATCTCTGCAATATATTAACAAGAGCACCGCCTTGCGGGTGCAGACAGCTCATCTATTTTTCTTTTTAAAGGTGTAGGGACCTATCTCAATTTCAATCACAAAGGAGGGAGGGGTGGAGTGGAGAGGGGTGTATATTGTGTGGGTGTGGTCATTTATTACATTATCTTCCAAAAATGCAAAAAAAAAATTTTTTGTGGGGGGGGGGGTCTTTGGTGGGATGTTTGGACGGTATTTCGAAAATAAAATAATAAAAATAAATATTTGTGTTTTTTAACCATGTTTGAAAAAAAAAAGAGATGTGTTTGTCAGAAACACAATGCCCCCTATTGCGCTGCTTTGAAATTATTTTATTTTTTTTGTTTTTTTACCTTTGACCTTGAAGGATGACCTTGACCTTGAACTTCCACCACTCAAAATGTGCAGCTTTATGAGAACGCCGCTTTAAAATATTATTTTTTTGACCTTGAAGGATGACCTTGACCTTGAAGATGACCTTGACCTTGAATTTCCACCACTCAAAATGTGCAGCTTCATGAAAACGCCGCTTTGAAATTTTATTTTATTTTGACCTTTAACCTTGAAGGATGGCCTTGACCTTGAAGGATAACCTCTACCTTGAACATCCACCACTAAAAATGTGCAGCTTCATGAGAACGCCGCTTTGAATTTAAAAAACAAATTACCTTGAAGGATGACCTTGACCTTGAACTACCACCACTCAAATGTGCAGCTTCATGATAACGCCGCTTTGATTTTTAAAAATTTTGTTTAACCTTTGACCTTGAAGGATGACCTTGACATTGAAGAATGACCTTGACCTTGAACCTACACCACTCAAAATGTGCAGCTTCATGATAACACTTTGAATTTATTTATTTTTGACCTTTGACCTTGAAAGATGACCTTGACCTTGAAGTATGACCTTGACCTTGAACTTCCAACACTCAAAATGTGCAGCTTCATGATAACGCCGCTTTAAAAAAATTGTTTTTTGACCTTTGACCTTGAAGGATGACCTTGACCTTGAAGGATGACCTTGAACTTCCACCACTCAAACTGTGCAGCTTCATGAGAACGCCGCTTTGAAAAAAAATAAATTACCTTGAAGGATGACCTTGAAGGATGACCTTGACATTGAACTTCCACTACTCAAAATGTGCAGCTTCATGCATGACAAATATCAAGTTGCTATTTTCAATATTAAAAAAGTTATGGCCAATGTTTAAGTTATCGGACGGACAGACGCCATATATTTGATATTTGACCTTGAAGGATGACCTTCACCTTTTACCACTCAAAATGTTCAGCTCCATGAAATACACATGCATGCCAAATATCAAGTTGCTATCTTCAATATTGAAAAAGTTATGGCCAATGTTTAAGTTTTCGGACGGACAGACACCATAAATTTGACATTTGACCTTGAAGGATGACCTTGACATTGACCTTTCACCACTCAAAATGTTCAGCTCCATGAGATACACATGCATGCCAAATATCAAGATGCTATCTTAAAAAGTGAAAAAGTTATGGCCAATGTTAAAGTTTTTTTCGGACGGACAGACAGACTGACTGACAAACTGACGGACAGTTCAACTGCTATATGCCACCCTACCGGGGCATAAAAATCATTGTTTTGGGCTGGGGGTGGGGTGGGGGGGGGTATAGTGTGAGGGTGTGGTGGTTATTTATAAGATGATCTTTAATTAAAAAAAAATTATGGGGAGGGGATTGAGTGGGGATTCGGGAGGGGATTCGGGGGGGGGGGCTTGGGGGATGGTTTGGGTGGAGTCAATTGTGGTATGTCATGTAAGAGTTGTTTTGTCAAAGTATCAATTGAATCTAATCATAGATAAAGAAGTTATAATTTGACCTTGAGAGTCAAGGTCATTCAAAGGTCAAGGTAAAATTCAACTTGCCAGGTACAGTACCCTCATGATAGCATGAAAGTATTTGAGGTTTAAAAGCAATAGCCTTGATACTTTAGAAATAAAGTGGATCCAAACACAAAATGTAACCATATATTTATAGTTATTAAGTCAAAAGGGGCCAATATTCTGTAAAAATGACAACCAGAGTTATGCAACTTGTCCTTTACTGTCCCCTTATGATAGTTTGCGAGCGTTCCAAGTATGAAAGCAATATCTCCAATACTTAAGGGGTTTAGTGGACCAAAACACAAAACTTAATCAAATTTTCAAGTATAAAGGGCTCATAATTCCGTCAAAATGCCAGTCAGAGTTACATAACTTTGCCTGCACAGCCCCCTTACGATAGTTAGTAAGTGTTGCAAGTATGAAAGCAATAGCTTTGATACTTAAGGAAAAAAGTGGACCTAAACACAAAACTTTACAAAAATTTTAATTTTCTAAGTATAACAAGATGCGTTTGTGAAACACAATGTCCCCCTTTATGACGTTTGACCTTGAAGGATGACCTTGACCTTGACCCTTCACCACTCAAAATGTTCAGCTCCATGAGATACACATGCATTCCAAATATAAAATTGCTAGCTTCAATATTGCAGAAGTGACATTACATGAGAAATTTTGACCCATATATTTGACCTTGAAGGATGACCTTGACCTTGACCTTTCACCACTCAAAATGTGCAGCTCCATGAGATACACATGCTTGCCAAATATCAAGTTGCTATCTTCAATATTTCAAAAGTATTCATAAAATAAGCGATTTGGGCCACATATATTTGACCTCTGACCTTGAAGGATGACCTTGACCTTGACCTTTCACCACTCAAAATGTGCAGCTCCATGAGATACACAAGCATGCCCAATATCAAGTTGCTTTCTTCAAGATTGCAAAAATATTCATAAGATAAGCAATTCGGGCCACATATATTTGACCTCTGACCTTGAAGGATGACCTTGACCTTGACCTTTTACCACTCAAAATGTGAAGCTCCATGAGATACACATGCATGCCAAATATCAAGTTGCTATCTTCAATATTGCAAAAGTATTCATAAAATGAGCGATTTTGGCCACATATATTTGACCTCTGACCTTAAAGGATGACCTTGACCTTGACCTTTCACCACTCAAAATGTGCAGCTCCATGAGATACACATGCATGCCAAATATCAAGTTGCTATATTCAATATAGCAAAAGTTATTGCAAAATGTTAAAGTTGGCGCAAACAGACCAACCAACCAACCAACAGACCAACAGGGCAAAAACAATATGTCCCCTACTACTATAGTGGGGGACATAAAAAGGGCACATAATTCTGTCAAAATGCCAGTCAGAGTTACATAACTTTGCCTGCACAGTCCCCTAATGATAGTTAGTAAGTGTTGCAAGTATGAAAGCAATAGCTTTGAAACTTAAGGAATAAAATGGACCTTAACACAAAACTTAACCAAAATTTTCAATTTTCTAAGTATTAAAAGGGCACATAATTCTGTCAAAATGCAAGACAGAGTTATCTAACTTTGCCTGCCCAGTCCCCTCATGATAATAAGTAAGTGTACCAAGTTTGAATGCAATAGCATTGATATTTCATGAGAAAAGTGGACCTAAACGCCAAACTTAACCAGACGCCAACGCCAAGGTGATGACAATAGCTCTTTTTTTTCAAAAAATAGATGAGCTAAAAACGTGTAAGGTCATGTGCTGCCGACAGAAATAGGCGTACCCAAAAAAAACACACAATGCATACCCGATATGGTGACAACGAGCTTAAACTATAGTAACTCATATGCGCTGACAGTGGAACAAACCAGGACCGCCTTTAGGCAAACATTTGTGAACAAGCGGATGGGCTCTCCGGAAGTTGTCTTTCAAATAGGACTTACCAGTCGAAGTAAAAGTCTTAATTCTGAGCCTAACGTTATCATTGGTCGTCGCCTCCTTAGTCACCGCCCCCGTATTGTCAATCATCTGGATGACAGCTATTGAGGAGGCGGGAGCGAGGGTCACGTTACCGGAACCGGAAGGGAAAGTTGTCCCGCAGACTAACGTGGATAGATATGCTGCAAGGAAAACCTGTTGGAAAATGCATATATTACAGTTATTATAATATTATATATTTGATGTAAAGAAATCCAAGGCTCATTTATTTTAAACGGTGGCGATGATCATGACAATAATAATGATCATGATCGTCTCTAAAAAAACGATCTTTAGTAAAAATAATAATAACAAGGGACAAAATTGTCACAAAACCAGGTTTTCAATTTGAAAAAAGTCTGATAAAGGGAGACAACTCAAACTGAATTGATTGTTCAAAGTTACCCACCTTGTTTCAAAATAAATCTATTTTTTGTCGTGACGACCTTGACCTTGGAGATATTGATGTAATTTTTCGTGCGACACACCGTCCAATGATGGTTAACAAATTTGCCAAATGATTTTCAAATCTCACAATGAATGGCATAGTAATGGCCCGAACAAGCTCATTTATGGCCATTTTTTACCTTTGAAATCAAAGTGTGAGCTTGGCCTTGGAGATATCGACGTTATTCTATCGCGCGACACACCGTCTAATGATGGTGAACGAATGTGCCAAATGGTTTTAAAATCACACAATGAACGACCAAGTTATGGCCCGGACAAGCTTGTTTCACCCGCCAGCCCGCCCGCCCGACCGCCGAGATTCACCAATCTAACAACCAGTTTTTTTCCTTCGGAAAACCTGGTTTATAATAGCAATAATAACAAGAGCACCGCATAACGGGTGCCACGCTCGGCTGCGAAAGCTTGCCAGATTTTTTTAGAGGTCACAGTGACCTTGACCTTTGACCTAGTGACCCAAAATGGGTGTGGCGTGTAGAACTCCTCAAGGTGCATCTACATATGAAGTTTCAAAGTTGTAGGTGGAAGCACTTTGATTTTAGAGGCAATGTTAAGGTTTTTGTTAAAGTTTTATATTAGAGGTCACAGTGACCTTGACCTTTATTCTTGTGACCCCAAAATGGGTGTGGCATGTAGAACTCATCGAGGTTCAACTACATATGAAGTTTCAAAGTTGTAGGTGGAAGCACTTTGATTTTAGAGCCTGTGTTAAAGTTTGTTATTAGAAGTCACAGTGACCTTGACCTTTGACCTAGTGACCCCAAAATTGGTGTGGCGTGTAGAACTCATCAAGGTGCATCTACATATGAAGTTTCAAAGTTGTAGGTGGAAGCACTTTGATTTTAGAGCCATTGTTAAAAAGGTTAACAAAATGTAAAGGTTTTAGCACGACGCCGGAAGACGAGCTGGCTATGACAATACCTCGGGTTTTCTCCGAAAACAGCCGAACTAATAATAATAATAATAATAATAACAAGAGCACCGCCTTGCGAGTGCAGACCACTCATCTATTTTTCTTTTTAAAGGCGAAGGGACCTTTCTCAATTTCAATCACAAAGGAAGGAGGTGGAGTGGAGGGGGGTGTATAGTGTGGGTGTGTGGTCATTTTTTACATTTTCTTCCAAAAATGCAGAAAAAAATGCAATTTTTTTTGAGGGGGGGATTCTTGGGTGGGATGATTGGACAGTATTTCAAAAATAAAATAATACAAAAAAATATTTGTGTTTTTGTGTTTCTTAACCATGTTTAAAAAAAAAAAATGTGTGGGGCGGGGTAGGGTTGGGGGGTATAGTGTTAGGGTGTGGTGGTCATTTATTCGGGGTGGAAGGGGGGTAGGGGATGGTTTGGGTGGAGTCTATTGTGGTATGTCAGGTAAGAGTTGTTTTGTCAAAGTATCAATCAAATCTAATCATAAATAAAGAAGCTATGGCAATTTTAGCAAAATTTAATAATTTGACCTTGAGAGTCAAGGTCATTCAAAGGTCAAGGTAAAATTCAATTTGCCAGGTACAGTACCCTCATGATAGCATGAAAGTATTTGAAGTTTGAAAGCAATAGCCTTAGTACATTAGAAGTAAAGTGGATCTAAACACAAAATTTAACCATATACACATGTATTCAAAGTTACTAAGTAAAAAAAGGGCCATAATTCTGTAAAAATGACAACCAGAGCTATGCAACTTGTCCTTTACTGTCCCATTATGATAGTTTGCCAGTGTTCTTAGTATGAAAACAATATCTATGATACTTTAGGGGTAAAGTGGACCAAACACAAAACTTAATCAAATTTTCAATTTTCTTAGTATAAAGGGCCCTTTATTCCGTCAAAATGACGGTCTGAGTTACATAACATTGCCTGCACAGTCCCCTTACTATAAGTTAGTAAGTGTTGCAAGTATGAAAGCAATAGCTTTGATACTTTAGGAATAAAGTGGACCTTAAAACAAAACTTAACCACATTTTTTAATTTTCTAAGTATAAAAAGGGCACATAATTCTGTACAAATGCCAGTCAGAGTTACATAGCTTTGCCTGCACAGTCCCCTTATGATATTTAGTAAGTGTTGCAAGTATGAAAGCAATAGCTTTGATACTTAAGGAATAAAATGGACCTAAACACAAATCTTAACCAAAATTTGCAATTTTCTTAGTAAAAAAGGGCACATAATTCTGTCAAAATGAATGCCAGAGCTACATAACCTTGCCTGCCTAGTCCCCTTGTGATTTTAAGTAAGTGTACCAAGTTTGAAATGCAATAGCATTGATACTTTATGAGAAAAGTGGACCTAAACGCAAAACTTAACCGGACGCCGACGCTGACGCCGACGCTGACGCCAAGGTAATGACAATAGCTCATTTTATTTTCAAAAAATAGATGAGCTAATAATAATAATAAAAATAAAAATAATAATAATAATAATGATAATTATAACAACAATTACAAGACTATTGCCAAGCAATATATGTCCCCTACCGGCTCGTCTATTGTCAGATTTTTTTTATTTGTTGCCATAGCAACTAGAAGTTGCTGCCATAGCAACTAGAAGTTGCTACGTAGGAACAAAACGAAATGACTAGCACAATGTCTATAATGCCATCTATCCATGTCGAAAGTTTCATTAAAAAAATATTAAGAACTTTTTAAGTTATCACAGGATCCAGAAAAGTGTGACAGACTCACGGACTGACACACAGAGCGCAAACCGTAAGTCCCCTTCGGTGAAACCGGTAGGGGACAATAAAACAATAATATCAAGAGATTGTCAAGCAATATGGTCCCCTACCGGTGAAACTCCACCATTATCATTTATGTATATATTTGTTTATATATTTGTTGCGCTAGCGACCAGATTTTTTGACATAGGAAGAAAATGAAATGACGTGCATAATACCCTTATTGCCATCTATCCATGTTTTAAGTTTCATGAACAAATATTAAGAACTTTTTAAGTGATCGCAGGATGCAGAAAAGTGTGACAGACTGACTGACCGACAGAGCGCAAACCATAAGTCCCCTCCGGTTTCAACGGTAGGGGACAATAATGCCAATGATGATGAATTATTATTACTATTATTAGTGTTAAATTTGAAATACCCGATACATGACAGCGTGGTTTGTTTCCGATTTCGACATTCCCGACAGGACTAAAACCAAGTCGTCCGCTCAAATAGTGAGATGCGGCTTTCTAAAATAGTGATCATGAAATATTTTAATCGTATTGAGAATTATAGAAGAATTATATGACAATCGATACATTAAAGTTTCCGGTACTTGGTTTGCAAGGTTACAATGTTCCCTTTGCTTATACAAATCAACCTGCAGTAGTAGTGTGATGGGAAACATTTCTAAATCAATTTCATCAGAATAAATAACGTAAACAAATGCAAAACAACCATATCCGCTCGAAAAGGACGATTATTAAAACACATAAAACCCTTACTTGCGACCGTCCGAGTTGTCAGTATTTCGAAAAACACAGTGTATGACTGGTATTTTTGTTAACACACGAATCACGTGATTATTATGCCACAATTTCACGAGGTTTTTGTGCTGTTTCTCATCGATATTTAAAGCGCACGAAAATCGACATACACGGTGTTTCAACACATAGGTAATATCTCCGTTTTTCGTATTGTTGAGATCTATCGATTTCGATTGGCATTCGATACATAAACCTGATTGGAAAATGCTTCCTGTTAGGCTATAACTAACAGCGAGTCCACTACGCCAACCATTCCTAATTTGTGGTACCGACCTATTTGTCCGTGTTATTTTTCATTCCATGTTTAGTTTTTATCACTAGTTCTACGTTTGATCATATTCAAAAGATTAAAAGTTACATATTAAAAATGTCAACTAGAGATTGGAAGATTTCTGTCATTGAACAACCTAATTGAAGTTAGAACTAAAATGATTGTTTATAATATAAAATACATCCTACCATATTTGTGTAGATTTTAGTGGAAATAAATATTACAGCTTTAGGGCCTTAGTTTTTATACTCCCCAAAATATTTTCGGCGGATCATTTAGTTGCCAGTTTGAACTTCCTTACATCCTTCCTTCCTTCCGTCACACTTTTGTTACAGTTTCTCATAGTGCCTTCGATATTTTACCGATCTCTTACATATTTGGCATGTTGGTACCTTGCATGGTCCTCTACCTTTTGATGATGTTTGAGTTCACTGGGATCAAGGTCAAGGTCACCGAGGCTAATAATAGATTTTCGGTCACACTTTTGTGACAGTTTCTCATAGCGCCTTCAACATTTTACCGATCTCTTATATATTTGACATGTAGGTACCTTGCATGGTCCTCTACTTTTTGATGATGTTTGAGGTCACTGGGATCAAGGTCAAGGTCGCCGAGGCTAATAATAGATTTTCGGTCACACTTTTGTTACAGTTTCTTATAGCGCCTTCAATATTTTACCGATCTCTTACATATTTGGCATGTAGGTACCTTGCATGAACCTCTACCTTTTGATGATGTTTGAGGTCACTGGGATCAAGGTCAAGGTCACCGAGGCTATAATAGATTTTCGGTCACACTTTTGTTACAGTTTCTCATGGCGCCTTCAAAATGTTTACTGATCTCTTACATATTTGGCATGTAGGTACCTTGCATGAACCTCTACCTTTTGATGATGTTTGAGGTCACTGGGATCAAGGTCAATGTCACCGAGGCTTATAATAGATTTTCGGTCACACTTTTGTTACAGTTTCTCATAGCGCCTTCAAAATGTTTACTGATCTCTTACATATTTGGCATGTAAGTACCTTGCATGAACCTCTACATTTTGATGATGTTTGAGGTCACTGGGGTCAAGGCCAATGTCACCGAGGCTAATAAAAGATTTTCAGTCACACTTTTGTTACAGTTCCTCATAGCGCTTTCATTATTTTACCAATCTCTTACATATTTGGCATGTAGGTACCTTGCATGGACCTCTACCGTTTGATGATGTTTGAGGTCACTGGGATCAAGGTCACCGAGGCTAATAATAGATTTTCAGTCACACTTTTGTTACAGTTTCTCATAGCGCCTTCAATATTTTACCGATCTCTTACATATTTGGCATGTAGGTACCTTGCATGAACCTCTACCTTTTGATGATGTTTGAGGTCACTGGGGTCAAGGTCACCGAGGCTAATAATAGATTGTCGGTCACACTTTTGTTACAGGTCACACTTTTGTTACAGTTTCTCTTAGCGCTTTCTTCAATATTTTACTGATCTCATACATATTTGGCATGTAGGTACCTTGCATGGACCTCTACCTTTTGAGGTCACCGGGATCAAGGTCAAGATAACCGAGGCTAATAATAGATTTTTGGTCACACTTTTGTTACAGTTTCTCATAGCGCCTTCAATATTTTACCGATCTCTTACATATTTGGCATGAAGGTACCTTGCATGGACCTTTACCTTTTGATGAGGTTTGAGGTCACTGGGGTCAAGGTCACAGAGGCTAATAATACATTTTCTGTCACATTTTTTTTACATTTTCTCATATCGCCTTAAATATTTTACCGATCTCTTACATATTTGGCATGTAGGTACCATGCATGGACCTCTACCTTTTGATGAGGTTGGAAGTCACTGGGGTCAAGGTCAAGGTCATCGAGGCTTATAATAGATTTTTTTAGGTGGTTACACAATTAACACAGTTTGACAAAGCGCTTCATCGGGGAGCATCCATCAGTTGCATTGATATTCTTGTTTAAATAGTCGTTTTACTTTCCAGCAGGTGTTTACGCTATTCCACGACTATGAAATAAACGCTGGTGATTTGTAAATTAAGTTAAGACTAACCAATTTATCCGTAGATGACTGTTGCTTTCAAATAATATGTGTTGATACGGTACTAGTATGTGATGGACACGCTGCAATACCAGATTTTCAATGTCAGAACAATACCCACATAGAAATGCAAGCAATTGTACGGTATCCGTTTTTCTGTTTTTAGAAACAGTAACCTTGATCTTCACCCAACTGGTTGGAGAGGGCATCCTCAGCTTGGTTTACATATTAGCTACATACACCCACCATTTTCTTTCGTTAGTAACCGTTCACTTGAAACGACTTGCCTCAAAAGCAATCCCAAATAAAATACAAAGTTAGGTCTCCATGCAAGCTTGGTATATGCAAGGTTTCATCAAGTTTGTCAATGCAAACTTCAACTTCGTTGAAAAACTGGTTACAACAAAAGGAGAGACAACAATAATAATAAATATTGAGAGCGCCACGTGCACATTTGAATATCGTCTGGTATTATCTAGCACTGCTATGAAATTTCAATCAACATTATTCAAGAACTCAAACGCATGTGGGAAAGAAACATAAAACAACACATACACGCATCTACACATTTTTATTTTTATCATTTAACAGTTGAAATGACAAACAGAGTAAATAATAACAATGGATACGCGCCGTAAACTACAAAAATGACAGTAAACATAAGAACGATAACAAACGATGCCAATTCGGTAACTTTTTTTAGAATCGATGTAAAAATGTCAACACTAACCTTGCACATAAACGAATCTTCACTTTGTTTTGAAAATATATTTATGAACGCGCTATAAAATTCTAAAGAAAACGGAATCAAAGATGGAAAAGCATGATTTACTTTCTACTACTCATTTTGGTGACAGTACTTTTTGCTTTCTATCTAAAACTCCAGAATTTTCTAAAACTACAGGAAACAACTACCGAGTACAACATGTGCAAACACGAAAAACACACTACGAGACAGTGATGAATGTAAGAGTTGGTCATAAAACATACAAATTGACTCAATTGAAATATTAATTCCATACAAAACAGTGATTATTTTATAATCAACTGGCTATGCAAGGTTTCAATAAATATTCGGTAAATCATGTTCATAATCATCAGACTTATTCTGTATAGAGATAAACAGCAATAACTTAGCGAGTAAATACCCATGTTAATACAAGTTAATAGTTCATTGCAGTTTTTTTATCAAAATACATGTAAAATATATATTCAACCATTATTAACTATAAACAACCTAATATGTATAAATACTTCTTAAATAGGTAGTGTTTAACAAAGCAAAAGCAATACAGCAGCATGCAAGGTGAATATGGTTGATGTTTGATATATTACAAACATGTTAATATCTAAGTGACCTGCATGATGCAAAAATGGGTCTTATGCTATGTGCACCCAGCGTGCTCCAAACCAGCCCGCACAGTTGCACAGTCAGGTCAGGAGCTACTAATAAGACCACACAACTTGAGTGAGTTCATGGCAGACAGGGTAGCTCCTTTTAAGACTACACTGATGTGCAGGCTGGTCTGTGGATATGCTGGCCGCAAATAGCTAAGGACTAGTTTTCGCATATCACGGCTCAAATGTAAGTAGAAACTGAAACCAATTCAAACAGTATACCGTATATGATTACTGATGAAGAAACAATTTACTGATTTACAATAATATTCAGGTCAAACTTCAAAAAAAGATTTTAATATCATGGTTATACACATTTCTTATTTATTTTGGTAATCTGATTGCTTCTGCCTGTTTTCTAAGTATTGAGTTTACAAACAAGTAATGTTGTACTGATAATTCAAATATCTCAAAAGTAAATTTCCAAAACTGTGTTGTAAATTTTATCTCCAATCTTGGATTTCAACCCTGAATATCCATTAAATTAATTATTATATTAGTTCCCTTTGAATTCTTCTAGAAAGAGGAAGACGAATGAATTTTCTCAACAAAATAAATGTACACTGACACATAATGAATAAGCCGTTGACAATGACAACATACAAATGCAAAACAGAATGTAAAGAATGGAATGCTAAACAATGTTATTGCACCAAATAATCAGTTCCTTTATAACTTACTACACGCTCACTAGTATTTCAAGTATACAAACATTGAATACAAACCAAGATACTTATGGACACCTACGAATTCAAAAGCTTCATAACTTATGGGAAATGAATTGAGCCAAGCTCTGGAAAAATTGGGCTGAATGTATGTGCTTAAAGGGGCCTTTTCACAAAAAGTCTATGGCTTAGACCACTCGGCCATCCGTGCTCATACAATGAGTGATGTATTTTAAACTTTAAATAAGCAATCCTCATAGTATCACGAAATATAATGAAAATAACTGAACTCTCCAAATTATTAAATTTTTTCGCATTGCAACGCTTTATAATTTTCAGGTTGCCAAATCGTTTAAAGATGCATATAATGGATATTTTAGAGCATGGTAAATGTTCAGTGTTACTGTTTCCTCACATATATCATAACTATAACGAAGAAAAATTATTTTGTCAATTTACCAAAACGTGAAACGGCCCCTTTAAAGTACCATCCCAAATTAGCCTGTAAAGGCTTATTGGGGACAACACGTTTTGCCTAAACAGGACTTTCATTTAGAAGAGTGTTCCTTTAAATGAAAAACATCCATAAAAGTGAAAATTGTCATCACTGATTAGCCTGTGAGGACCGCACAGTATCATCTGGGATGCCACTTTATGCACATGCATTAAGCCTCTTTACCCAGAATGCATCTCATATTTTCTGAAAAAAACAACAACCAACAACCATACTATCACTTATGTCTAATTGTTCAATGCAACAATTGACATATCAAACATTTTCAACAATATATAGATTGTAGTCACATATTATACAAAATATATTAAAATAAATATTAAAAGAAAACTTTCATCAAAATCAAAATATTGTCTTTTAAACCTGTTGATTTTATATTTACAATATTATCAACATTTAACTTAAATGTATCTTACTTAAGGAATTATTCATTTAAAGTGATAGTAATCTTTTACTTAAAATCTTTGGTGCCAGACAACACCTCTCATACCATAGTTGATTAGATTATCATAAATGTTACAAACTAACAATTTTATGGAAGATCATTAAAATAGCTCAAATTCTCCATTGTTCAATAACACTCATTTTAAACTCATTTCTCAGTTATAAATATGTAAGCTGAACAAAGACTTATATAATATGGTCAGCAGATAGGAAAATACAACAACCAAAAACCTTGTTCCGCATCTCTATAATTTTGGCCACACATTATATTTTCATGTCCATTTCATTACAATGCCTGTGGGTACTTAACTCTTTCAGTGATGGAACCGAACTTTGAAGGCCTTTGCAAACAGTTTGGATCCAGATGAGACGCCACAGGAGGTGGCGTCTCATCAGGATCCAAACTGTTTGCTATTCTGATAGAATTCTTTGAAAAAAATCGAAGAAAATGCTTTGTTTAGAAATTCAGCAGACGACATTTTTGCAGACGACAAATTTCCCAGCATGCAAAGGGTTAAGATTTTTTGGCCACACATTATATGTTCATGTCCATTTCATTACAATGCCTGTGGGTACTTCAGATTTTTAGGAATGAAATAAGTGACACTCTGTGAAAACAAGGCTTAATGCATGTACATAAAGAATTGTCAATGACTAGACTGTGCTAATCACACACTAATCAGGGATTAAACTTTCCGCTATTATGCAATTGTTCTCATAATGGAAGTGTCTTTAAAACTAAAGTCTATGCAGAAACTGTTTTCCATGACGAGCCTTTGCAGACAAGGCAGACTAACCTGGTGTCACACTTTATGAGTCTTTGCAGACAAGGCAGGCTAACCTCGTATGACACTGTACGCACATGCATTAGGCCCTGAGCAGTCTTATGCAGTTTGTTGCTCACCAGTATCGAAGGGTTTGAAACTAAACATTTAAAACTTGAATCTATAAAGAAATGTCTGTTTATTTTTATTTTGAAAGTGACTGCATATGGGTAAAAATGCTCATCTGTTTGAGAAAGTAATTACATGAGCAGCAGGCTTGTGAGTATTATGAGGATCAAACAGAGGGATTTATCAAACAACCACAAACTATACATATGAGTTACTTCCCTTGAAAATAATTGTCTGTAACAAATCTCTATTTTTAGTAGCAAATAATTAAAAGCCACTACTGTGACTGTAGATTCACCACTCAAAATGTGCAGCTCCATGAGATACACATGCATGCCAAATATATAATGTGGCTATGTTCAATATTGAATAATTTTCTCCCTTTTTAAAGCTTATTACTTCCCTTAAATCTGTATTTTTTACCATAGACCGTAAAGGATGACTTTGACCTTTCATCACAATGTGTTTGTCAGAAACACAATGCCGCCTACTGCGCCGCTATGTTTTATTTAACAAAAATATAAATGTGGGCAGGTCAGATAACTATGTCCATTTAAAGCTTATTACTTCCCTTGACTTTGTTTTTTGACCCTAGACCTTGAAAGATGATGTTCACCTTAAAATTTTACCACTCAAAATGTGCAGCTCCATGAGATACACATGCATACCAAATATCAAGGTGCTATCTTCAATATTTAAAATGTTATGGCCAATGTTAAGGTTTTAGCATGACGCCTACGTCAGACGGCGGACAACGAGCTGGCTATGACAATAGCTCGAGTTAGCCTTGCTAATTAAGTCAAGGCAGAAAATGTCTTCCATGTTTAGCCTGTGCAGACTTCACAGGCTAGCTGGATTGACATTTTACGCATGTGCTTTATGCCCTTTTGTGACAATTAACAACCACAGTGAAGATATCTGTTAAATGTTAAACAGATACAAGTAAATAATACGATTTTCATTAATGATAAAAACAACCAACACTATACAGTAACATCATTATCATGGATGACTGGGTAATACCATTATTCTTATCACAAAGTGAAGAGTTGGGACAAATTCTCATTTATTCTATGTTTATAAAATACAGTCAACTCCTTATTATTCATGGGACATTAATTATGTTGTGTGCTTAACTGCACCACGAATCTGTGTATATCTGCAGCGTCTCCATGACACCCGAATAGGCAGACTACGCTACGTGTCAAAATCGATCAATTAACAGGGGTCCTGTTATCATATCGATTGTCTCACGTTCGCGGTCAAACCGAAAAGGCGGCATTGTTTAATGTGATTGTTAATTGACTTTAATCTACTACGTCATTATTTCCCACTGCGTAAGGGCAAAGGATAGTTGTTCACACACCTGAAGTCCATTATCGCTGAGTAAAAAATTAAAAGCAGTTTATGTTCGCACGTTTAAACGACAAAGAAGTTGAGTAAAAAAGTAAGCATATAAAAACGTCATCCTCACTAGTTTCATTATTGTCTTGTTCTAAATCCCCAGTAAACATAACGTTAAAAATAATAAGTGAATTTGAATTGCGTTCGCCATGTTATAAATGAATAAAGGCGTATCAACAACTACGCGTTAAACACCGGTCTTAATAACAATAACGCAGTGACGTCACCATCTATGTTTAGAACGCTTACACTGAAAACACGTGGCTTGCATCTAGTAACGGAAGTAGTATTGTTTAATTTAAAGTTAATAGATCAAGTGTATTTCGGATAGGCTTTCGAACTTTTGCTATTAACGATGCGAAACAAAAAAAACGTACCAAAAATGCATATGTCTATAAATATCGCTACATTGTATACATGTCCCGGAAAATCGGCAAAAGTCCCGGACAATTTAACTCAAAGTCCCGGAATTGGTCTGAAAAATTATGGCATGTATGTGTGTGGGTTAACACAACCAGGACTTCAACACAAAAACATTGAAAAATGACTGACACAAATTCATTGTTTTTTTTTTAGAATAACAAGAATTTACTGGTCCATGAGAGTCTTTTCTTTTCAAAACCACAAAATTTTCATAACCAAGAACATAAATGGTTTTAGAGACTATGAATATGATATACAAGTACATATCGAACTATGAACATTCACCATGACCCACTCAGAGTGA
Organism: Dreissena polymorpha; assembly: GCF_020536995.1. NCBI lineage: Eukaryota > Metazoa > Mollusca > Bivalvia > Myida > Dreissenidae > Dreissena > Dreissena polymorpha. Next base: position 43,145,919 of record NC_068368.1, on the reverse strand, counting down.
GAATGGCTACATGCAAACAGCATAAAACCAGAACAGCCTGCGAGTAACTCGCAGTCTGCTCAGGTTTAATGCTGTTTGCTATGTATCAGTATTTTCAACAAGAGCACCGCATTGCGGGTGCAGACCGCTCATCTATTTTTCTTTTTAAAGGTGAAGGGACCTGTCTCAATTTCAATCACAAAGGAAGGAGGGGTGCAGTGGAGGGGGTGTATAGTGTAGGGGTGTGGTCATTTATTACATTTTCTTCCAAAAATGCCAAAAAAATGCAATTTTTTTTTTTTTTTGGGGGGGGGGGGAAAGGGGGAATTCTTGGGTGGGATGGTTGGACAGTATTTCAAAAATAAAATGATACAAAAAAAATATTTGTTTTTTAACCATGTTTAAAAAAAAAAATTGGGGGGGGGGTGGGTTTGGGGGTTGGGTTGTGGGGGGGGGGGGGGTATAGTGTTAGGGTGTGGTGGATATTTATTAGATGATCTTTAAGAGAAAAAAACTTTGGGGGGGGATTGGGAGTGGAAGGGGGGGTTGGGGGATGGTTTGGGTGGAGTCTATTGTGGTATGTCAGGTAAGAGTTGTTTTGTCAAAGTATCAATCAAATCTAATCATAAATAAAGAAGTTATGGCAATTTTAGCTAAATTTAATAATTTGACCTTGAGTCATTCAAAGGTCAAGGTAAAATTCAATTTGCTAGGTACCAGCGTTCTAGATAAGCTGCGTATCAGCGTAATATACACATAAGAAATATCAAGATACGCTCAATTTATAATTTCCGTGCGTACATTTAAGCAGGCCAATCTGGACTTTATGCAAATGCTGTAAATTCTCTGCGTACAACGTTAACAAAAAATATAAACAGCCGATTGTCTTAGTAAGTAAGTGTTGCAAGTATGAAAGCAATAGCTTTGATACTTTGGGAATAAAATGGACCCAAACACAAAACTTAACCAAAATTTTCAATTTTCTAAGTATAAAAAGGGCCAATAATTCTGTCAAAATACCAGTCAGAGTTATATAACTTTGCCTGCACAGTCCCCTTATGATAGTAAGTAAGTGTTGCAAGTATGAAAGCAATAGCTTTGATACTTAAGGTATAAAATGGAACTAAACACAAAACTTAACCAAAAGTTTCAATTTTCTAAGTATAAAAAGGGAACATAATTCTGTCAAAATGCACGCCAGAGTTATCTTACTTTGCCTGCCCAGTCCCATCATGACAGTAAGTGTGTGTACCAAGTTTGAATGCAATAGCATTGATACTTTATTAGAATAGTGGACCTAAACGCAAAACTTAACAGGACGCCGACACTGACGCCGACGCCAAGTTGATGACAATAGCTCATTTTTTTTTCAAAAAATAGATGAGCTAATAAACTCCAAACTTTATTTTCCATTTTTTTTCTCAATACATTATCGACACAAAGAAATGAAGAAAAACAGCTGATCAAACGCTGATTTATGACAATTTAGAAAGGAGTGAAAGAATCTCTGGGAATCAATGTAAACTAAAATGTGAACACACTGGTTGCTCTATTATGACAAACATGTGTACCCTACACAAAAATCATGTATTATGACAAACATGTGTACCCTACACAACAATCATGTAAATATTTGCTCTTAGAATGATATAAGAAGCACTCTGGGAAAGCATACCTTAATGCATGTGCGTAAAGTCTCGTCCCAGATTAGCCTGCGTAGTGTGCACAGGCTAATCAGGGATGACACTATCTGCCATTATGGAATTTTTCCCTTCAAGGAAGTTCCTTCTAAACAAAAATCCATTATACATATATACAGAGTATTAACTGATAAATCTGGGCGGAGCCTAGGCTTATCTGGGACAACATTTTCAGACATGCAGCAAGTTTTCCGAGAATAAGAATCACATCTTGAATCAACATCCTAAAACCATACAATTTTGAACAAAACACATAAAAAATGATATGTTGACAAACGAATAAAATAAGCGTTTCAAAATATCTAACAATACATAAAGATAATCACTTATATAATGACGTATCAAAGGAAGCATGCAAACTTAACAAAATCAATAAAACATATCACTCCAAATTTATCAAATAAGTTTTAACTTAAGCATAAAAAAGAAGCACACAAAAATAGAGAATTAATTGTAGATGCCACAATTGAACAATTGGAGGCTGGGGAAAAAAGGATGTGCCAAAAAGAGATCTAATTAATTAACCAACTATTCATGATATAATCATATTAATGTTACCTACGTGTACATGAACAAGCAAAGGAATATAGATGTTCTGACTGATGTACTGTTAATGTTTTACATATTTCAGAGTTAAACATGTAAACAAAATGATACATGCATTTGTTCCATATGATTGTTTAATGTACCGGTAATCATAATACAACATTAGACAATATACATGTTATCACAAAACATGAAGACCTAAAACTATATTATGCTCTTCAAGTTGCTTAACATTTGCAAAAATCTTCCATTAACCATGTTTTAAAAACTATTAGAATACAATTGATTAACTCTTTAAAATTGTGCATGCACACAATCATGTAAACAAATACTAAACATAATGGGACAAATCGTTAAATTTTGGTACATTTCTAACGTAGCATTCACGTTTTTATATTTGAGTATAAATATGGTAACTTTTTGACCATATATCTTCATTTAAATGTACAACATAACAACACATCAAGGTAATACCACCAATTAAATATGTCATGTTCTAAGAAACTGATGCATGTGCGTAAAGTGTTGTCCCAGATTAGCCTGTGCAGTCCGCACAGGCTAATCAGGGACGACATTTTCCGCCTTAATTGGATTTTTGCTAAGAATAGACTTCATTTACACAAAAAATGTCATAAAAGCGGAAAGTGTCGTCCCTGATTAGCCTGTGCAGACTGCACAGGCTAATTGGGGACAACACTTTACGCACATGCATTATGCCCAGTTTTCTCAGAACTCGACTCAAATATGAGCATACAGACATGGTGATGGCACATCTTTCTTAAAATTAATGACCCATGCAAAAAATAAAATAGTTCAACTTTAATATTAGATAATTCAAACTTATTGGAAGACCTTTAGGTCTATAACATCAAACCAACAGATTCTTAAACATATGAGTTGGACCCCAGAAATAATCTTAATGTGCATGTGAGTGTCTGTAATTGATCCCAGAAATAATCTTAATGTGCATGTGAGTGTCTTTAATTGATGGATTAATTCAATTGATTTGTCCTTAACAAAGAAAGCATTAGTATTATTGATACCTTCTATAAACAAATGACATAAAGAACATTTTTACTGAAAATAAGTATCACCCACTTGGTCATGGAGACAATTAATTATTTTGAAAGGAATATTTATTTTAAATATTAACATTATACAACGTATTAAGTAAATGCAGATTATCAAACCAAATATAAGGCCCAATGGGTAAAGCGATCATCATTATTATAAGAGTAAATATTTTTACATAATGTTAAGGGGCCCTCCGGGATAAAGGAGGTTCATGCATGTTAGTAGAGTGTCATCCCATATTAGTGTCATCCCATATTAGCCTATGCAGATGCACAGGATAATCAGAGACTGCACTTTCCCCTTTAATTGAATTTTTGTTTAAAGGATGACTCATCTTAGTGAAAATCTATTTTAAGCCATAAGTGTCATCCCTTATTAGCCGCTGCTGACTACACAGGCTAATCTGGGATGACATTTTATGCACATGTTTTTAAATATTTTTCCCAGACAGAGGCTTAACACTACGGGTATATCCTTATATCTCTACTTCAAAACCAGGGGATTGTTTCAATAAACATCGTAGTACACATTTACGATACCATACATTTTTCGAAGATACAAAATTGCTAAAGTCCATATCATAGGATTATAAATTTTCAGTACTTAATTAATAACATTGGCATCTCAAGCGCTGTATATATTTGACAAGCATGACGAGCTAGTTCGTCTACTTATTAAGATTACAAAATCTCTCGTAAGTTAAAATTTGTCCTACAATCGTTTATGAAACGGCCCCCTGTGCAGTAACACCCATTATGTGTGACAGCACCAAACTTGTATTTGTACACTGTGACCCTTGTAATTAAAAAAAATATCCAATCATTCCAAGCTTCACTTTCTCTTCACAGAAGACCCTCCCAGCTTCCCACCCGTACTAGACACTGCCCCTGGGGATGATTGCGATGATTTCCCGGCCCCGGTTGATTTCCGAGACATGAGACTCGCTGCACTTTTCCTTGACCCACGCCTCTTCTTGTCGAGGATCACTTTATCATGCCTCACAAACAGACCGTGCCTTGGCCGACACTTGAAGTACTGGATGCCGTGAACAGAGCCATTGTTCTTACCTAGAACAGAGTGGATAGTCATGCTTTAGTAAAGTGGTTGTTATTTCTTTCTTTATCATGCTAGAGCCGTAGTATATACAGGGCGCTGTAGCGATGCAACGGATATGAAGTCACCCTTGTTGTCACGGAATTGTATCGTTTGTATTCAGCTGAACTCAGGGAACTTTCCCTATTGAATCTTATTTAGAAATGTGAAGCAGATGAAACAGTCTCAGGCTTTACCCATGATATGACTAGTTTTCTGAAAATGTGGGGGCCCACTACAAATGTCATACCTAGAAACAAGAGATGTGTTTGTCAGAAACACAATGCCCCCTAATGCGCCGCTATGAATTATTTTTTTCGATTTTTTTTTTACCTTTGACCTTGAAGGATGACCTTGACCTCCCACCACTAAAAATTTGCAGCTTTGTGAGATACACATGCATGCCAAATATCAAGTTGCTATCAACAATATTGCAAAAGTTATGACCAAGGTTAAAGTTTTGGGACACATACAATGACAGACAGACACATACAATGACAGACGGACAGGCAAAAACAATATACCCCCGATCATTCGATCCGCGGGCATAGAAAAATAGCAAAACAAATACCAAATGCCTATCAGTCAATAATTTCTGCCTATTTTGAGGTAAGCAGCCTTACCCTCAGGGAGGTCCAGCTCCACGCCCACCCAGGGCCCACTAGCAAACTCCACATTGCCAACAAACTGCACCACCCCGGTCATCTGGGCGGCAGACTTGGAGGCGGTCACTATGACACTCTCTCCGATTACTATCCAGGAGGGCACTGGGATCTCAGCCAGCCGGTCAAGGTCGGCGCGCGAACCAAACGAGCAGACACTCATACCATCCTCTGTGAATGATTATTAGTAGGGAATAATTATCTTGTCATAGTTGGTTATATGCCAATAAACACTTATTTTAAATTAAACAAGAGTTCCGCGGTCGGAGATGACCGCATTGAAGCCGGATTTTTGATTTAAATGACAGGAAAGTACCTTTCGTGTTTTTGTCTAGGTCCAAGCATACCAAAGTAATAACAATTTTAACATTTTAACATTGAAGGTCACAGTGACCTTGACCTTCAAATGAATGACATTGAAATGAGCAGTGGTGATCTTCTAGTACTGGCCAACCTTTATGTCAAGTTTGAAGACTCTAGGTACAAGCATACCAAAGTTATAACATGGAATAAGAACTTTAACATTTTTACCTACCAAAGTTATAAGAACTTTAACATTTTTACATTCAAGGTCACAGTGACCTTGACCTTAGAATGAATGACCTTGAAATGACCAGTGGTCATCTAAGTGTGCTTGCAAACCTTCATGTCAAGTTTGAAGACTCTATGTCCAAGCATACCAAAGTTATAACAATTTTAACATTTTAACATTTAAGGTCACAGTGACCTTGACCTTCAAATGAATGACATTGAAATGACCAGTGGTCATCTTCTAGTACTGGCCAATCTTTATTTCAAGTTTGAAGACTCTAGGTACAAGCATACCAAAGTTATAACATGAAATAAGAACTTTAACATTTTTACATTCAAGGTCACAGTGACCTTGACCTTCAAATGAATGACCTTGAAATGTCCAGTGGTTACTTACTAGTTCTGGCCAACCTTCATGTCAAGTTTCAAGACTCTAGGTCCAAGCATACCAAAGTTATAACAACTTTAACATTTTTACATTCAAGGTCACAGTGACCTTGACCTTCAAATGAATGACCTTGAAATGTCCAGTGGTTACTTACTAGTTCTGGCCAACCTTCATGTCAAGTTTCAAGACTCTAGGTCCAAGCATACCAAAGTTATAACAACTTTAACATTTTTATATTGAAGGTCACAGTGACCTTCACCTTCAAATGAATGACCTTGAAATGACCAGTGGTCATCTGTTAATCCTGGCCAACCTTCATGTCAAGTTTGAAGACTCTAGGTCCAAGCATACCAAAGTTATACCATGAAATAAGAACTTTAACATTTTTACATTCAAGGTCACAGTGACCTTGACCTTCAAATGAATGACCTTGAAATGACCAGTGGTTACTAACTAGTTATGGCCAACCTTCATGTCAAGTTTCAAGACTCTAGGTCCAAGCATACCAAAGTTATAACAACTTTAACATTTTTTATATTGAAGGTCACAGTGACCTTGACCTTCAAATGAATGACCTTGAAATGACCAGTGGTCATCTGTTAATCCTGGCCAACCTTCATGTCAAGTTTGAAGACTCTAGGTCCAAGCATACCAAAGTTATACCATGAAATAAGAACTTTAACATTTTCGAGCACGCCGCCCGCCCCCCCCGCCCGCCCCCCCCGCCCCCCCCGCCCGCCCGACAACATCAATCTATAAGCCGAGATTTTTTCGAAAAAAATCCGGCTAATTAAATGTAAATAATCATAAGTAAGACATTATTATCTCTATATGGGCGTCTTTCAGGGAAAACTAGGCTTACTTCATGTGTGTAAAGTGTCATCCCAGATTAACCTGTGCAGGCTGCAAAGGCTGATCAGGGGCTCGACTTTCCTCTTTAAGGGAATATTTTGCTCAATGGAAGTCTCTTCTAAACAAACATTACAGTCTACGCCGAAGGTGTCGCCCCTATATCGTTGGCCTGTATGGACTGCACAGGCTTATCTGGCACAAAACTCTACACACATGCAGTTAGATCAGATATCCCAGAAAAGGCTTTTATCATACCACTGCATTGATATCTGCCTGATATACGTTCCCTGACATATTTTTTTATATCATGGTCAACAGGAAGTTCTTATATCATTATATCAGTCATGTGGGGAGGATGGTCATATTACTCGGAATCAACTATTAAGTAATCATTTCAAGTAAAATCGAATCAGATTCAACAAGACAAACAATTTGATACCAAGATGTAATATATTTTAAACACAAAATGCAACACAAACAGCAAAAAACAATTGTTACAAATATTAAGAGCGCGTGCTCATGTCGTCATTATTAACACGTCAAACAACAAAAGTTATATTCTTTCCCGCTAAAACTCCAGTTTTTAAGCCATTTTTTCATTATTTCTTTAAAATGCGGGACGTAGGGGTATGATAAACAGAAAAACTGGTAACTGCCTGATCTTTTTAATACATATCAGTCTCGGCACAAATAAAATAATGGCCTTGCCATTATATTATTCTAAGCCTTGCTTGATATATTACAGAAAGATCAGGCAATAACCTGTTATTCTATATATATAATTGTTTATTTGCCATTAAAACACTCATTTTAAATTCTGATGCTAAGGAACAAAACCAAGAGACTTTCAGCTTGATCTTTTAATAGCCATGCGTCATAATGAAAAAGCATTGTCTATTGGAAAATAAACTATGCATGAAGTGAAAAAAATACATTATGGTTTCATAACATGATTCAATTGTTAATTTTATACGGTTATAACTGCAATGGGCATGGTAAAATGGATGATGAAATGCCTCAGGAAGTTAATGACTTGATTAACGAATATAGAGTTCTCACCTGACAGGTGTTCATCAGAGAATGTGAGACTGCTACGCTTGCTCTGCTCCTGCAAAGAGGAATCCAAAAACTTTGTATCCGAGGTAACGATGCAGGACACCGGTCGTTGTCTCGGCTCTGATCTCGTCCCTTCTTTCCGTCTACGATCCTTTCCTAGCGGCGTGCTATGATTCTCAGGTCTCATTGCAAGATCATAGTTTGAAAAGCTATCGTTCAATTCTTGACCACCTGAATCAATATTATCTTTTACATTACTTTTGTCCCCATCTGTATCTATACTTGTGTTGGTCATATTCATTGTAAACTCCGAGTTGTCAGGTCCGAACTCATCACCAAGTCTTTCCAGCTCTTCCATTGCTTCCATGCTGTACGGATCCATGCTTTCAGAGTGCAGAGGCCTTCTCCCTCTAGACGTGTTGGATGAACTATCACTACTTCTACTTGAATTAAAAACAACTTTTTCTTCACTATCTAACTTACTACTGTGAGACTCACTTTTTAAATGTTTCTCTCCTACATCTTCACCACTAACGCTTCTATTATGTTCAACTTTAGTCTCAATTTCAACAGAAGACATTCCTATACTTTTATTTACATTAATATTGCCCAACTGTATATGAGAATCATTAACAACACCCGTGGGAACCTTTGATCTGTCCCTATTCATCCCACCAGCATTCAAAGATTGCACAATATCCGAGCCATGTTTACCAAAACTCACCCCGTCTTCTTTAATTTTCGACAGGTCTTCTTCACTGATGTGCAGTTTCAGAACTTCAGAGGATTCTTCATCATCATCACTATCATCCAAACCCAAGTCCACATTGCCATCATCATCATAATTAAAACAATCATCAGCAAGGGTCACTCTATCATCAGTGTCTTTATCATCAGCATCTTCCTCACACATGTTTTCAATTGTATCATTACTTGCACTGAGCATTCCAGTCACACCTTCCCGGTCCAACTCTTGATCACCGAGGATACAGTTTCTGACCTCTAAACTACTGACCATGACTTGACCTTGAAACTGACCCACATCATCCCCATCACTATCTCCACTACCGGCATGCTCCAGACCAGGTTTCCTGTGACCTCCGTGACCTTCAGAATCTTCGTTGCTACGGAGACTAAGAGAATCTTCAGAAGACAAGGTCAAGGTGGACACAGCCTGTGACCCATATCCACTAGAGGTCATACTAGGTGTGCCCTTCCCTTGACATTCAGTTATACTGTCACAGGTCACCGAATGAGAAATGGCTGTTCTTTTCACCTCCCCAGTATTGGTGACTACTTCAGACAGGTTACCTGTTTCTACCTGCTTAGAAAGCTGCTGGCTCTCATATGACTCAAAATCCTGAAAGTCGTCAGCTATTGGACTGGTTTTTCTTGGCTCAATTATACTCTTTTTAAGCTTAGCGAATTCTTCTTTAAGACTCAGTAAATCATTTTTTGTCTCCAGAAGCTCATGTTTGGAAGAGCTTGTATCAAGGGAGACATCCAAATCTAGTGTCTTCTTGGCGTCAAGGGAAGACTGTTTGGAGGACCTTGGGCTTTCTCCATATGAGTTGTCTTCCTTGAAAGAAACAAACCAAATTGCAAGATACAATCCAGATATAAAAGCCTCAGATTCAAAGGTTAAAAGTTAACAGTGAGAATAATAGTCTGATATTGATACATTGTGACATCTTCAGCAGACTTTCACATTAACTCTTTGCATGCTGGGAAATTTGTCGTCTGCTAAAATGCCGTCTGCTGCATTTCTAAAATTAGCATTTTCTTCGATTTTTTTCAAAGAATACTATCAGAATAGCAAACAGTTTGGATCCTGATGAGACGCCACGTTCTGTGGTGTCTCATCTGGATCCAAACTGTTTGCAAAGGTCTTTAAAATTCGGTTCCAGCGCTGAAAGGGTTAACCCATGATCAATGGGATAACACACTTCAAATTATACAGAAAACTTATTGATCACTATGCCTCAGAACCGTCACATTTGTTTTGTCTATTTTTGTATCAAAATCTTGTAAAAGATTGTGTTAACATTGTAACATATTCCCATGACTGACTCATAAATATGGGCGTGCTATGTTTTTTCAAAATTAAAAAAACATGGGCTGTTTGTAAAACATGCATGTCCCCATATAGGCTGTCAGTTGTAGTGGCAGCCAATGTGTGAATACGTTTGTTGTCACTGTAACCTTGACCTTTGACCTAGTGACCTGAAAATCAATAGGGGTCATCTGCCAGTCATGATCAATGTACCTATGAAGTTTCATGATCCTAGGCGTAAGCTTTCTTGAGTTATCATCCGGAAACAATTTTACTGTGTCGGGTCACCGTGACCTTGACCTTTGACCTAGTGACCTGAAAATCAATAGGAGTCATCTGCGAGTCATGATCAATGTACCTATGAAGTTTCATGATCCAAGGCGTAAGCTTTCTTGAGTTATCATCCGGAAACCATTTTACTGTGTCAGGTCACTAGGTCAAAGTGTCAAGTCACCATGACCTTGACTTTAGACCTAGTGACCTGAAAATCAATAGGGGTCATCTGCGAGTCATGATCAATGTACCTATGAAGTTTCATGATCCTAGGCGTAAGCGCTCTTGAGTTATCAGCCGAAAACCATTTTACTGGTTCCAGTCATCGTGACCTTTGACCTAGTGACCTGAAAATCAATAGGGGTCATCTGCGAGTCATGATCAATGTACATAGGAAGTTTCATGATCCTAGGCATAAGTGTTCTAGAGTTATCATCCGGAAACCATTTTACTGGTTCTAGTCACCGTGACCTTTGACCTAGTGACCTGAAAATCAATAGGGGTCATCTGCAAGTCATGATCTATGTACCTATGAAGTTTCATGATCCTAGGCGTAAGCGTTCTTGAGTTATCATCTGGAAACCATTCGGTGGACGGACCGACGGACGGACCGACGGGCTGACCGACCGGCATGTGCAAAACAATATACCCCCTCTTCTTCGAAGGGGGGCATAAGTTTTTGTTACAGTCTTATCTGCAAAAGTGAAATTTATACAACCTATGTTTAGCAATATTAGTTAACAGAATTATTTTACAAGATAGGTCAAACGTGCGGACTGCACAGACTAATCTGAGACAACACTAAACGCACATGCATTAAGCCAAGTTTGTCAAGATTAAGAATTATGAGGTCATAAATTACGAAATGTGTTAAGGAACCAAAATGTGATGGAAGCGTCCTATGCCAATACCATACATGCTAAAAAAGGGCATAGTCTCGAGCCAGGGGCTGTAGGAAGCAAGGGTGGAGGTTAGTTTACTAAAGGGTCCACAAGTACCTCCTCACTGTCAAGTAGGTGCTGTTTCTGGTCCCTGGAGTGATGCTCCTCCCGTAGGGTCTGTAGGGGCTTCACGTTGCTACGACGATCCAAGGGGCTGAGGGCACTCAGGGCTGATTTAATGTTCACTGCAGAACCAACATACAGATTAGTCCTAGATAGCTTGATGGCTTAAACAGTTATAATGTCTCATCTTTGAGCAAAAACACTTAAACTAAAATTGCAAGTGAAACTTTTAATGTTGTATGGTCACTTGCCTTAAATAATGTTAACTAGAATTTCGCTACTGATTATGTTTCTGGAGAGTCATTGTTACATGTACTATGTTTTTGCAAGAAGATAATGCTATGAAGGATTAAGCCTGAAACCATGGTAATTATGGTATCTAAAACTGGTATGTTACCATGGTATCTAATACTGGTATGTTACCATTGTATCTAAAACTGGTATGTTACCATGGTATCTAATACTGGTATGTTATCAGGTATCTAATACTGTTATGTTACCATGGTATCTAATACTGGTATGTTACCATGGTATCTAATACTGGTATGTTACCATGGTATCTTATACTGGTATGTTACCATGGTATCTAATACTGGTATGTTACCATGGTATCTAATACTGGTATGTTACCATGGTATCTTATACTGGTATGTTACCATGGTATCTAATACTGGTATGTTACCATGGTATCTAATACTGGTATGTTACCATGGTATCTAATACTGGTATGTTACCATGGTATCTTATACTGGTATGTTACCATGGTATCTAATACTGGTATGTTACCATGGTATCTAATACTGGCATGTTACCATGGTATCTAATACTGGTATGTTACCATGGTATCTAATACTGGTATGTTACCATGGTATCTAATACTGGTATGTTACCATGGTATCTAATACTGGTATGTTACCATGGTATCTAATACTGGTATGTTACAATGGTATCTAATACTGGCATGTTACAATGGTATCTAATACTGGCATGTTACAATGGTTTCTAATACTGGCATGTTACCATGGTATCTAATACTGGTATGTTACCATGGTATCTTATACTGGTATGTTACCATGGTATCTAATACTGGTATGTTACCATGGTATATAATACTGGTATGTTACCATGGTATCTTATACTGGTATGTTACCATGGTGTCTAATACTGGTATGTTACCATAGTATCTAATACTGGTATGTTACCATGGTATCTTATACTGGTATGTTACCATGGTATCTAATACTGGTATGTTACCATGGTATCTAATACTGGTATGTTACCATGGTATCTAATACTGGTATGTTACCATGGTATCTTATACTGGTATGTTACCATGGTATCTAATACTGGTATGTTACCATGGTATCTAATACTGGTATGTTACCATGGTATCTTATACTGGTATGTTGCCATGGTATCTAATACTGGTATGTTTCCATGGTATCTAATACTGGTATGTTACCATGGTATCTAATACTGGTATGTTACCATGGTATCTAATACTGGTATGTTACAATGGTATCTAATACTGGCATGTTACAATGGTATCTAATACTGGCATGTTACAATGGTATCTAATACTGGTATGTTACCATGGTATCTAATACTGGTATGTTACCATGGTATCTTATACTGGTATGTTACCATGGTATCTAATACTGGCATGTTACAATGGTATCTAATACTGGCATGTTACAATGGTATCTAATATTGGTATGTTACCATGGTATCTTATACTGGTATGTTACCATGGTATCTAATACTGGTATGTTACAATGGTATCTAATACTGGTATGTTACAATGGTATCTAATTATGGCATGTTAAAAGGGTATCTAATACTGGCATGTTACAATGGTATCTAATACTGGTATGTTACAATGGTATCTAATACTGGTATGTTACAATGGTATCTAATACTGGCATGTTCAAATGATACAACAACTCAATGTTTAGCCATTATACTTTCATAAGAGCCACTCTCAGGCAAAACCAGAGATAATGCCTGTGCAAAAAAGTATCATAACTTATTAGTAAAGTCTGTTATAAAAATGTTCATCTATATGAAGACTCTTCTAAGTAAAAATCCAGCATAGGCATAAAGTGTCATCCCTGATTAGTCTTAACGAACTGCACAGGCTTATCTGGGATGATTCTTTACTCACAGGCTTATCTGGGATGATTCTTTACTCACAGGCTTATCTGGGATGATTCTTTTCTCACATGCATATCTGGGATGATTCTTTACTCTCATGCATAAAGCCTGATTTTCCCAAAGACCAAATGGTATGCTGACTACATTTTATGGCTTCAAATGGGCAAAACATTTAATTATCAAGTCGAAACATGACAACTCAAGACTTAGAGAGTGTTTGAGAGACAATACTACTTTTTTAAATTCATGTAGAAGTGTATAAGGTTTTCACGCACAGACATTTAATTAAGCTCTTCTTTATGCCAAAGCAACACAATATTGTGAAACTGGTCAGGTTTATAGTCTCACTTAACCCTTTGCATGCTGGGAAATTTGTCGTCTGCTTAAATGTTGTCTGCTGAATTTGTAAAATTAGCATTTTCTTCGATTTTTTTCAAGGAATACTATCACAGTAGCAGACAGTTTGGATCCTGATGAGACGCCACATTCTGTGGTGTCTCATCTGGATCCAAACTGTTTGCAAAGGCCTTCAAAAAATTGGTTCCAGCAATGGAAGAGTTAAAAGAACATGTAACTTGCCAACTTGTTTTCTACACACTCATGCCTTCACAGTCTACTGCATGCCTCAAACATCAAAACAACCTTTACAATAAATCAAACTTTCTGATTTGAGATATAACTATAATATTTGTGTAATTATATAACATTCTGCAACATATTTATACATTATAATTAAGGTCAAAAGTAAGAAAAAGATGCGTATATATAAATAGTGGTATTAGTAGCAATCAGGAACTAGAAATGGCGCAGCAGAGGCCGACGCGTATCCCCACGCTGCATGTTTGACCCGGGGGCGCCCCAGGGTTGGTTATGGGGCCATGCATAGTTGAGGTTGACCGTATTTTCATAAGAGAAGTTCAGTATCAATTAGAAGTGAATCGGTGTAAAAATGAAGAAGTTAAGTAAAGGGCAATTTTGGGTGGGTGTGGCCTATGTGGGCGGGGCGGCCCAGGGTTGGTAATGGGGCTATGCATAGTTGAGATTGACCGTATTGTCATAAGAGAAGTTCAGTATCAATTAGAAGTGAATTGGTGTAGAAATGAAGAAGTAACAGTAAAAGGCAATAATGGGTGGGTGTGGCCTGTGTGGGTGGGGCGCCTCAGGGTTGGTAATGGAGCCATGCATAGTTGAGATTGACCGTAATGTCATGCATTGTTGAGATTGACCGTATTGTCCTAAATGAATTTCAGTATCAATTTGAAGTGAATCGGTGTAGAAATTAAGAAATTATAGTCAAAGGCAATTTTGGGTGATTGTGGTCTATGTGGGCGGGGCGCCCCACGGTTGGTAATGGGTTCATGCATATTTGAGATTTACCGTATTGTCATAAGAGAATTTCAGTATCAATTGGAAGTGAATCGGTGTAGAAATTAAGAAATTATAGTGAAAGGCAATTTTGGGTTGGTGTGGTCTATGTGGGTGGGGCGACCCAGGGTTGTTAATGGGGCCATGCATAGTTGAGATTGACCGTATAGTCATAAGAGAGGTTCAGTATCAATTTGAAGTAAATCGGTGCAGAAATGAAACAGTTAATGTAAAATAACATAAAAAATGAGTGAAAATCTCTGACCCGACCCCCCCCCCAACCCCCATTTCTTTTGACCCAGGGGTCAGATCAAAATTCCAAATAGTGCAGTGTTGCCCATAAGCTCATAGCTACCATGTGTGCAAGTTTCAAGGTTCTAGTGCTTATAGTGTAGGAGGAGATAGTGGCCAGGACGGAAAGACAGACGGACAGACGGACGGCAGAGATAACCACAATATCCTCACGCTTTTCAAAAAGCGTGGGGATAACAATACTTCGTTCCGGATGTTAGAAGTTTGGACATTTTAATTTCAGGTTTAAAACATGAACACTATTGTAAATTCAAATAATGAAAAAAAAATCATATCAGCATGTGTTCCCATACCTGATGAAAGTATAAATGCGAATGTTTTGAGTTTACACATCACCCAAAAGACATAATTTTGTAACAGGTTTCTGTGAAATATTTGACCTATTTCTTCGTTATAGAACAGTGCAACTTTATTGCAAAACATCAATTTAAATGTTCATTATATGAATATTTATATGATGATAATCTGTAATCTTCAAGTATTTGTTTCAATGCATAACAATTTCAGCCAAGCGCATTTTACAAAATAGTTGTTAGAGTAAATAATTCTTAACACGCTGATGATGGGCAATAGAGAAATCCTACATACAATGTCTCATACTTCAATCTACAGTAGGTTCTTGGACAGACAAAAATAATGTATCCTATTGCAAGAACTCTAGTCAAGAAATCGATTCAGGAAAATGCATTAAATCTTGGTTGGACCTAAGACAAACTACAAACTAAACATAACAAGCGAACACAAACACAGCAAACAAACACTGAAGTTCAGCAGAATAACCATCAGGCAACTATAAATAAGAATTAACATGAATGGCTTAACACAAATGTGACGCAAAACAAAACACAAAAGGAACAAGTAACGATGGACATAAATTCCTAACACAATTAATCATGTTCTAAGCTAACATTTTGAAGCCAGTTTTAATTAAAAAAATTGGATGTCAAGGAAAATCTTCAGAACTCTAGTTCTTTACTTACAAGGTAGAGAAAAGCATTATTAAACTTAAAAGAATATGAAGTTTTTTTATTTGTCAAAAATATAAAAAAACACCATAAAATCAAGATTCCATATGGTCTGGAAATGTTAACAATTATGTCATCTTTTATTGCACATCTCACATAAATTGAATTTTGAATTATAAAGCTGGTTTTGCACATTTAGGATGCATTTACATCCAATTTTATTGACTACAGTCTATAATAAAAAATGTGGGTGGGGAACAAAAGAAATCAACCAAAATAAAATTAGCTTAAATTAAGGCGACAAAAACAAATCTGTAACATTTACCACTGTGGAACGGGGCTTTCAGATCTAAAGACTTGGGGCGGGCTGGAAATAATTGGTATCAAAATAATGCTGAGCAAAATCTATCATAATACTGCAAAATCATCATTATTTGTGTGAACAATGTATTGCTATTGTTACAAACACATTTACATTACAAACAACTGATACAAATTCCAAAGTTGTATTTCTTAAATCAGAAATCCATGAATTGATGCAACCAGGATATTATTTTACAACCACACAATTTCCTGCCAAGAAATATAAATACGCTGTGCTCTGTGAAAAGGGAGGTTCAATGCATGTGCATAGCACAGGCTAATCTTAGATGATACTTTTCACTTTAATGATATTTTTTGTTTAAAGAAAGTTTTTTCTTAGCAAAATTCTACTTTACGTGGAAAATGTCATCCCTGATGTGCCTGCGCAGACTGTACAGGCTTATCTGGGATGACACTTTACGCACATGTATTAAACCCCTTTTCACAGAGCGCAGATTAAATGATTTTGCAATATTTATATCATTTTTAAATTTAACAAAAAAGAACTGGAATAACACATATATTGATTTTATGTGAAATTGAGAAAGAATTACTCAATTAAGTTATAAACAAATTATTTTAACTTTAGCAATAAACCGTTGAGATGATTTAAATTGAAAGTAAAATAATTATCATGTGTGTGCAAAATATTCCTAGATAAAAAAGGCTCTGGCTAAATCTCAAAATATTATAAGAAATGCTCGGAGAACACGTTGCTTAATGCATGTGCGTAAAATATTGTTCCAGATTAGCCTGTGCAGTTTACACAGGCTAACCAGGAAAAACACTTTTTTGCTGGAATTGTATGTTAATATGAAGTCTGTTCTTAGCAAAAAACTGGTTAATTTGCATTAAGTTTTTTCTCTGATAAGCCTGTGGAAACATCTCGGACGACACTTAATGCACGTCATGCATTAAACACTTATATCCCAGAGCAAGATTCATAATATGTGTCTTGTTCTGAGAAAACTGGGCTTAATTCATGTGCGTAAAGTGTCGTCCCAGATTAGCCTGTGCAGTCTGCAGAGGCTAATCAGGGACGACACTTTCTGTCTAAACTTGATTTTCGTTAAGGAGGGACTTCCTTGAAACTAAAAATACCATTAAAGCTGAAAGTGTCGTCCCTGATTAGCCTGTGCGGACTGCACAGGCTAATCTGGGACGGCACTCTACGCACATGCATTATGCCCAGTTTTCTCAGAACAAGACACATATATGGACTGTTTTGTGAAAGAAGGAACAACTCAGGGGCTATGGATCAATAAAATTGAAACAAATATTCAGTGAGTAGCAAATGTATGAGCGTAACATATACCAAACTTGCAAAATATTGTATCAAACAGAAATTACATCAGAAAGACATGTGAAAAAAGTCTGATCTTCACCAAATTTTGATAAAGTGTTTATGGGCAATATATTTTGGCAAATCTTCATAATTTCAAACTAGGTTCCAGGAAATGTGGAGGCTAATTCCAATCATCTTCAATTGAGTTGCACACTGGAGTCAAGCAAGGCATTTTAAGTAGTCAATACTTGAGCTAGGTGTTTAAAGTGTTTATGTCGAGCTAAGTCTTAAAAGTGTCCATATTGAGCTAGGTGTTTTAAAGTGTTTATGTCGAGCTAAGTCTTAAAAGTGTCCATATTGAGCTAGGTGTTTAAAGTGTTTATGTCGAGCTAAGTCTTAAAAGTGTCCATATTGAGCTATTTGTTTAAAGTGTTTATGTCGAGCTAAGTCTTTAAAGTGTCCATATTGAGCTAGGTGTTTAGAGTGTTTATGTTGAGCTAAGTCTTAAAAGTGTCCATATTGAGCTACGTGTTTTAAAGTGTTTATGTCGAGCTAAGTCTTAAAAGTGTCCATATTGAGCTAGGTGTTTAAAGTGTTTATGTCGAGCTTAGTCTTTAAAGTGTCCATATTGAGCTAGGTGTTTTAAAGTGTTTATGTCGAGCTAAGTCTTAAAAGTGTCCATATTGAGCTAGGTGTTTAGAGTGTTTATGTCGAGCTTAGTCTTTAAAGTGTCCATATTGAGCTAGGTGTTTTAAAGTGTTTATGTTGAGCTAAGTCTTAAAAGTGTCCATATTGAGCTAGGTGTTTTAAAGTGTTTATGTCGAGCTTAGTCTTTAAAGTGTCCATATTGAGCTAGGTGTTTAAAGTGTTTATGTCGAGCTAAGTCTTAAAAGTGTCCATATTGAGCTAGGTGTTTTTAAGTGTTTATGTCGAGCTATGTCTTAAAAGTGTCCATATTGAGCTAGGTGTTTTAAAGTGTTTATGTCGGGCTAAGTCTTAAAAGTGTCCATATTGAGCTAGGTACTTAAAGTGTTTATGTCGAGCTAAGTCTTTAAAGTGTCCATATTGAGCTAGGTGTTTAGAGTGTTTATGTTGAGCTAAGTCTTAAAAGTGTCCATATTGAGCTAGGTGTTTTAAAGTGTTTATGTCGAGCTGAGTCTTTTAAGTGTCCATATTGAGCTAGGTGTTTTAAAGTGTTTATGTCGAGCTGAGTCTTTTAAGTGTCCATATTGAGCTAGGTGTTTAAAGTGTTTATGTCGAGCTAAGTCTTAAAAGTGTCCATATTGAGCTAGGTGTTTAAGTGTTTATGTCGGGCTAAGTCTTAAAAGTGTCCGTATTGAGCTAGGTACTTAAAGTGTTTATGTCAAGCTGAGTCTTTTAAGTGTCCATATTGAGCTAGGTGTTTAAAGTGTTTATGTCGAGCTAAGTCTTTAAAGTGTCCATATTGAGCTAGGTGTTTAAGTGTTTATGTCGGGCTAAGTCTTAAAAGTGTCCATATTGAGCTAGGTACTTAAAGTGTTTATGTCGAGCTGAGTCTTTTAAGTGTCCATATTGAGCTAGGTGTTTAAAGTGTTTATGTCGAGCTAAGTCTTTTAAGTGTCAATATTGAGCTAGGTGTGTAAAGTATTTATGTCGAGCTAAGTCTTTAAAGTGTCAATATTGAGCTAGGTGTTTAAAGTGTTTATGTCGAGCTTAGTCTTTAAAGTGTCAATATTGAGCTAGGTGTTTAAAGTGTTTATGTCGAGCTAAGTCTTTAAAGTGTCAATATTGAGCTAGGTGTTTAAAGTGTTTATGTCGAGCTAAGTCTTTAAAGTGTCAATATTGAGCTAGGTGTTTAAAGTGTTTATGTCGAGCTAAGTCTTTAAAGTGTCAATATTGAGCTAGGTACTTAAAGTGTTTATGTCGAGCTGAGTCTTTAAAGTGTCAATATTGAGCTAGGTGTGTAAAGTATTTATGTCGAGCTAAGTCTTTAAAGTGTCAATATTGAGCTAGGTGTTTAAAGTGTTTATGTCGAGCTAAGTCTTTAAAGTGTCAATATTGAGCTAGGCGTGTAAAGTATTTATGTCGAGCTAAGTCTTTAAAGTGTCAATATTGAGCTAGGCGTGTATAGTAAAAACTCTAAAGCTAGGTGTGGTGTTTAAGTGTCAATATTGAGCGAAGTGCTTAAAATGTCTCCAGTATTAAAAGTGAAAAAAGTTGAGCTAGGTACTTGTTAAGTCAACAGACTAACTAAGTGCTTAAAGTGTCAAAGACAAAAAAATGGTTTTTATGATAGGAATACTATTAACCCAACAGAATATAATCATTAGAAGAGAAGAACATATTTTTGATACTTGTGTGGAAAAAAAATCCAATAGCACAATTAAATAAACTTTTATTGTACATATATAATATGTTATTTCTTTACACTTCTGTGACAACATAAAAATCAGTGATGTGTCATTCTTCTCTTCTAAGTCTAATGGTGTTGATGGTCTTATTTATGTACTCTATTTATTGACTTGTGATAAAAAAAGATAAATGAAAGACCAAATTTTTCAAAGAGATTCTTTAATGCCTCATTATATTTCTAAGCATAAAATAAACGCCAATACCAATATTTGAAAAGCCAAGAGATAGAGAGAAACTAACATGAGTTTGGGCGGTTAGAAACTTTAAGTGGGTGGGGTAATTATGGGTCAGAGGTTGTTGGTAATCATGGATATAATACTAAGTGTCATACCTGGCGTTGAGCCCGCAGATTTGGTGTGGAATGTCAGATCCTGGATACTGTCAAATCGCATCTGAAACACCACAAACATGAAGGTCAATACATGGCTGATATCCTATCGAATGTCTGTATTTTTATTAAATTTTCATTATCCGTCAACACACCTCAATTAATACCAATGAAAATATACTGCAGAACATGTAGATTATCACACTTGGCACTCCTAATTTCTAATATTGCATGATAGTGAAAGAAAGAATATGAACTCCCCAAAATTGAAATTTACTTAAGTTTACTTAAAATTTATAAAAAAAATTAATTCAGTTATAAATAAGGGCTTGCATTTACTTAAATTGCTGCAATTGTTGAAGTCCTGCTACAAAAACTGGGAGTAAATTACTCCCAAACTTATCTTAAAGAATGTATTTTCCATGCAAAAATCACTTATTATTTTACAGGGTATATGTTTTATATAAAATCAACAATTTGTTATCACACACTAAAAGAGAGACAAATAATTAGCACATATAGCCATACATGCCATACGTCCCGATCTCGGCGGGACAGTCCCGCTTTTGGGCCCTTTGTCCCGCCGTCCCGCCATGAGACGATTTGTCCCGACATTTGTAAAAAACGATGTAAGGTGTATAGGTTCCCAATAAAATTCGCTATTCAAGCTCTGTTTCGCTAACACTTAACACCGCTAATCCCTTTATTGCCCTCCAATTAACAATCCGATTCTACTTATCGTGTGTACCAGTGTTGTTTATGACACCTTATCAGCGATTTATCGGCTAATTATTGATTTCATCAGGCATTCACACCATGGTGATCTTCAAGATAGTGGTCGCTTATTGCTATCGATAGTTTTATTATAATGAAATAAATGTTGAAAATGTGTTTATTTTGTATTTGTTTGAAACGGTTTACAAAACAATTGTTTTGTAAAATTAACGCTACGTCATAAATGAGTCTTTTCCATTCAATGTTAAGTTCCAATATAGCGGGATATTCTGAATGTGCAATATACCAAAATCGCAACAAACAGTCCAATAAGTGATACCCATCCTGTCTAGTGTAAGTGTAATAAAAACAACGAGGTGCTATGCATGACAGTTTGACCCTACTCCAATTAAGCTAAAAACAACGAGGTGCTATGCATGACAGTTTGACCCTACTCCAATTAAGCCGCGGAAATTGACAAGTAACAAACTGCGCATGGACACATGCTTAAAAAAACATCGCAACAAACAGTAAAAGAGTTACCCATCTTGTCTTGTGTTATTGTAATAAAAACAACGTGTTGTTATTCATGACAGTTTGACACTACCCCAATACAGCGCCTGATAATTCACAATTCAGTTTAATCTGTGTATATAGGAAGAAAACAAAATACGGAAATGTGTACGGCCGCGCATTCCGTGTGTAACTGATGTAACTGTTCGGTAGATAGTGTACTGTAACCTGTACTTTCAGTCAACTGGATAGCCTCCCCTGCGTTAATGTTTGCCATTGAAATTAATATAATGAGTATTGTTGTCGTAATGTTCTAGATTTTGTACTCTTAAACAGATGAATACCATCTTCGTTGTTTGCTATTGTCTAATTTAATAAAACTGTTATTGTTATGTTTAAGATTTCATGCTTCATATCAGATGTTTTATGTCTTGAATAAAAGTATCAAAAGTTTTTGTGAGTACTATACTGACTATAGTAAACGTGGAATGATAGATCGTTTTAGGTGTCCTGCTTTTTGGTCAAATGTCCCGACAATTTTTTATGGAATGTCCCGCTTTGGACCTAAAAAATTATGGCATGTATGCATATAGCGTGTGTTTTATTCTTTCTTGGTCTTACCCGCTCATCCAGTCTTGGTGGTGTAGTCATTAACTGCAACAAAATAAACACACACACTCAGTGACTTTAATAATATAAAGATCTATAGAATTTTGTTTCAAATATTCACAGCTATATTTAATAATAAAATCTATATATTTTCTGAGTACAAAAACAAGTTTACCTCATGGCACCTCTTTCATTCTCATAAAAAAAATTATCTCTAGTTTTGATCAAATACATTACAATTTTCAATAATAACAACTGCTTTACACATGTTTTTTGTATTATAAAATAATATTTTACCTTAACTTTAACAAGGATGCAAGAGCTGTCTCCATAGGATGACATATGCCCCCGATAAACGCTTTGATAGAAATTATTAGCATTTTTTGAAACCTAAACGCATTTTTCGAAACCTAAACGCGGACCCTAAATTCAAGGTCAAGGTCACAGGGGTCAGTATTTGCGTATGGAAGGCCTTGTCCATATACACATGCATACCAAATATGAATGTTACATCTAAAGTGACATAGAAGTCATGAGCATTTTTCAAAACCTAAACGCTAAGTGTGATGGACAGACGGACAGACCGACAGACGGACGGACAGTGCGATCACTATATGCCCTCCTTTGGGGGCATAAGAACCAACTGAATGATACAAAGAGCATCAAAACCAACTGCATTGCCACATTAGAGCTGCATTCTAAGAAAACCTGGCTATATGCATGAACATAATGTGTCAACAATTTCTGCCTAAACTAGAATTTCGCGAAAAAGAGATGTCCTTTAAACAAAAAATACCATAAAAGCAGAAAGTGTCATGCAGATGGCACAGGCTAATCTGGGACGACACTTTATGCACATGCATTAAGCCCCGTTTTCCCACAACCAGGCTCATTTCATACTTCCTCATAGATCTTAGTTAAACCTGGTCAATAGCTTGATAACATCCAAAGAACCAAATATTTAAGCTTGCAGAGACACTCTAGAGTCAGTTACATGAGAAGACCCAGCAATTGGTAACTTTGGAAAGATTAATGTATAGAGAATGTTTCATGTTGTTTACGAAAAATGTGAGCATATGTTTACAGTCTGCACAGGCTAAGCAGCAGAACCATTTCCTCTTACACTTAATTTTGGTTTAGAAAAGACCCCCTTTAAGTACATAATTCCCTAAAAGCTGAAAGTATCGTCCCTGATTAGTCTGTTCAGTCTACACAAGCAAATCTGGAATGACACTTTAAAAACATGCATTAAGCCCAGTTTTTCCAGAATGCGACTTATATAATTATGTAAAGCTTAAAACATTTAATTACCATTACATTGCTGTTCAATGTACAGTCAGGATTCTAGAAGGCCTTAACCCGTTACCACTTAGAATCGTATTTTGACACTATTGTAGTGCCTTAGAAAGTTACATTTAATTAAAGACCTTTCTTACAAGATTAAAGATTGAAATGCTTCATTTCCAACCCTTAGATACTGATGATCAGCAAACAGCATAAAACCTGAACAGACTGTGAGTTACTCGCAGGCTGTTCTGGTTTTATGCTGGTTGCAAAAGCCATTTTCACTTGGCTTCTTATGGGGGAAAGCCTTAATTAATCACATTCCACACCCAGCCAAGCAGATGTTCACATAGCTGGGAGTTGGAATTGTGCAACTGAGAAAGCCCTCTTAATGGTTATCCCACCCAGGACCTGCAAGTCTAATGTGGACACCTAGCAACTGTTGATAAAATTCTTTGCTTAACCCTTTCCCACTTATAAACAAAGTGAAAACGGCTATGTGCAAACAGCATAAAATCAAAACTCGCACTCTGTTCAGGTTTTATGCTGTTTGCTGCTCTAAGGGTTGGAAATGAAGCCTTCTAACCTTGAATCTAGTTTTAAAAGGTCTTTAATTAAATTTAACTTTCAAAGGGACAACAAATGTGTGAAAATACGTGTCTAAGTCGTAAAGGGTTAATAGACTTAGTCGGACAACCTTATGAAAAAATTGCTTATTTAAACATTCCAGAAAACACCAATGCTGGCCCACCTTATAAACACCTTTCAACTTGACGATACGACCAGCACTTCATGCAAAAATGGGTCTTAAACTATATGCCAAAGCTTCAGACTAGCCTGTACAGTCTGGTCAGGAGATATCTTGTCCCTTATGCGACCACTAAACCTTGAATGACTTCATAGTGGACAAGGTGCCTGCTGAGAAGTCTGCCGGTCAAGACTTAAACCGGTAAAAATATGACATAAGACCCAATTTCACATAATGCGGGTCATATTCTTGACAGATTCATGACGCGTCTCATATGTTCATTTGTCCAGATGCATTTGTTTACATAAAAAAGTAGTTGCTTAAGCATATTTACTTCCTTTAGTCATAAAGCTGACTATCTAGCTTAAATATTCTTAATTTTAAAGCTCCTCAAAACTTAAGAATGTTATACCATTTCATCGACTGCACATGTCTGTATCCATGTGACAGCCACTTGCTCTGCACTCTTCAATTAGTGTGGAGTGTTAATTGTTTGTAATTAATTTTAAATTTAGCACACAAACAAAAATATATTTACATTTGACAATTACATCATTTCTGTTTCTTCCCATGCAATTAAACTTTATTATTGATTACTCAGTGAAATTTCAACAAATCATGAAGATTTAAATCACTAACTAGTTCAGACTTTAAACATATCAAAGTTAACACACTTGCTTGTTTCTACTTCTGTCCACTTGAGGCAAAAACAAACCTCTACTCCTACTTTTTCAATGTATCTTCTTCATACACTTCAAAGTTAACAAACACTAAAATTTTCCCACCATAAAGTCACGTCAAAGTACACCAACCCGTCTGCCTACTTAGCACTGCAACTTGACCTACTTACCGGTGACCTCTGAACTTTGCCTTTCTGACACAACACAAAAACAACATACATGTGGGCTCACAGTAAAAAACAACACCAACAACAATTTTAAAATGCAGCAGAATCATAGTTAATCCTTTTTTAAAAAGCAAATCGTATTACAAAAATTGCATAGCAAAGCTTATTATTTAACCAAATTATTACCAAATTATTTCCTCTTAATTCTTGATTGTCTGGAAGCAATAAATTCATCTACACAATTTCCCATTTAAAAAAACAACAAATGGTTTCCCTTAAAAAGTAAGAGTTTTTAATGCACACAAAATAAAAAGTTAATCAGCACTTTTCCATAGGGATAGCATACAAACTACTCCACCATTGAAGTTGTTTCAAGTTTTGCGTGTGTCTTTTTCCTTCTGTCCAAGTGGCTACATCATGGCTTTAGATTCCATTGTAATAATTAAGTTACAAAAGTATTGTTGTTCTTTGACAGTTTTAAATGTTGAATAAGTAAGTGGTGCATACTAAAAGTCTTTGTGTGAACTTTTTGTTTGTTTTTATAGTAAGCGTTGGTTGACTTCTCTACTTCAGCTTTTTAGTTTTGATAAGAATCAATAGATGGCCTCATTTTGGGACTTTTTTACACGGCTCAGTTCCTTAAACACTCATATTTTGTATGTAAGGCACACTGAACACTAACATTTAGTGTTAAAGGCCAGGAATGCATAACATTGTGTGACTACTTTTCTTGGACACATTTCCTGCATGCTCTCCTATTCTATTTTTGGCACACTGGAGTTCAATATTGAGTATGTTTGCGTATGAATATGCGACTAAATTAACAACGGACTACTTTTTATTGGCTAGGTTCCCTGCATGCTCACCTGATGTATGTTGGGCACACTAGAAGTCTTGTGCAGGGAACGACCCTTCTTGGCCATAAGTTCCTTCACAGCAACTTCCTGTGAAATACAAAGTAGGCATCAGTGAGTATTTAAATAATTATATGGTCTAAAGGCCACAATTATTATCAAAGCTGGATGTAACTTGGTCAAATAATATTAAAAATATGGAATCAGAAAGGAAACAAGGGCTGTTTGTAAAACATGCATGCCTCCCATATGGGCTCTCCGTTGTAGTGACAGCCATTGTGTGAATATGTTTTTTGTCACTATGACCTTGACCTTTGACCTAGTGACTTGAAAGTCAATAGGGGTTATCTGCCAGTCATGATCAATGTATTAATGAAGTTTCATGATCCTAGCCATAAGCGTTCTTGAGTTATCATCCGGTAACCATTTTACTATTTCAGGTCACCGTGACCTTTACCTTTGACCTAGTGACCTGAAAATCAATAGGGGTCATCTGCGAGTCATGATCAATCTACCTATCAAGTTTCCTGATCCTAGGAATAAGCGTTCTTCAGTTATCATCCAGAAACCATTTTACTATTTTGGGTCACAGTGAACTTGACCTTTGCCCTAGTGACCCCAAATCGATAGGGGTCATCTGCGAGTCATGATCAATGTACCTATGAAGTTTCATGATCCTAGGCATAAGCATTCTTGAGTTATCATCCGGAAACCATTTTTACTATTTAAGGTCACCATGACCTTGACCTTTGACCTGGTGACCTCAAAATCAATCGGGGTCATCTGCAAGTCATTGTCAATGTACATATGAAGTTTCATGAACGTAGCCATTAGCGTTCTTGAGTTATCATCCGGAAACCATTTTACTATTTCGTGTCACTGTGACCTTGACCTTTGACCTAGTGACCTGAAAATCAATAGGGGTCATCTGCGAGTCATGATCAATCTACCTATCAAGTTTCATGATCCTAGGCCTAAGCGTTCTTGAGTTATCATCCGGAAACCATTTTACTATTTTGGGTCACTGTGACCTTGACCTTTGACCTAGTGACCTGAAAATCAATAGAAGTCATCTGCGAGTCATGATCAATCTACCTATCAAGTTTCATGATCCTAGGCCTAAGCTTTCTTGAGTTATCATCCGGAAACCATTTTTTTATTTCGGGTCACGGTGACCTTGACCTTTGACCTAGTGACCTCAAAATCAATAGGGGTCATCTGCGAGTCATGATCAATGTACCTATGAAGTTTCATGATCCTAGGCCCAAGCGTTCTTTAGTTATCATCCGGAAACCACCTGGTGGACGGACCTACCGACAGACCCATTTTACTATTTCGGGTCACCGTGACCTTGACCTTGTGACCTCAAAATCAATAGGGGTCATCTGCGAGTCATGATCAATGTACCTATGAAGTTTCATGATCCTAGGCCCAAGCGTTCTTGAGTTATCATCCGGAAACCACCTGGTGGACGGACCTACCGACAGACCGACCGACATGAGCAAAGCAATATACACCCTCTTCTTCGAACGGGTGCATAATAAATAACATTGATATTTTACAACACAGTAAAATTGTAAAGACACCAAAATGATCACATTCCACACTCTCAGAGCCTCCCAGTGTAAAGATTCTCTCCATTGCCATGGACAAATCAATTACTCATTTTCTATGAACATTGGGAAAAACAAATTAATGATCTACGAGCCTTATTCCGGGAAAACAGGGCTTAAAACATGTGCAGACCACACAGGCGAATCCAGGACAACGCTTTCTGCATAACCTGGATTTTCATTTAGAAGACACTTACTTTCAACAAAAAATGCCATAAAAGCTGCAAGTGTCATCCCTGATAAACCAGTGCAGACTGCACAGATTAATCTGGGACCACACGCATGCGTTACGCCAAGTTTTCCATGGACAAGGGTCAAATGTACACCAAAAAGTATCCAATTCAGTACCTATCTAAACCTGCCAAGGGTATCCACTGCCATGAAAACAACAATTTCTGAATTCCTACGAACATGTGTCAAATATAACTTATATTCTATGTAGACCAGCAAGTGTCTATCCCTTTCCCCCATAAGAAGCCAAGTGAAAATGGCTTTTGCAACCAGCATAAAACCAGAACAGCCTGCGAGTAACTCACAGTCTGTTCAGGTTTTATGCTGTTTGCTGACTCATCAGTACCTAAGGGTTGGAAATGAAGTCTTTAAAACTTGAATATAGTAAGAAAGGTCTTATATTAAATATAACTTTCTAAGGGACTACAAATGCGTTTAAATACATATCTAAGTGGTAAAGGGCTACAATAGGGAGTACCTGTCTAAGCCTGTCCAGGGTGAGAATGCTCTCCACGGCAGACACCCCACGTATGTACTTCTCGATGTACGTCTCACCGTCCTCCGCGCTAACCTCGTTCTGGGACGCCGCCATCTGCGCCAGGCTCTCCATGTGCTCTAGGTCCTCTGATGCCTGCGTTACCATGGTAACAATTATAAGGACTCGTGTTCTAGTAAAACTGGGCTTAATGCACTTCACAGCAGCTAATCTGGCATGACACTTTCCACTTAAACTTTTCGTTTAAAAGAGACTTTTTTTACTCATTAAAGCAGAAAGTGTCGTTCCTGGATAACCTGTGTCCACTACACAAGCTAATCTAGGATGATGCTTTATGCCCCTGCATTAAGCCCTGTATTATCAGAAAGAGGCCCATGTATGTCCATTTCCACCATCCATGGTTAGAATATACATACTGATCCATAATCATATATTAAAAGATGATAACCCTTAACAGTGTATTGAAGGATAATTTAGGGCAAAAATTTTAAGCCTTCATTACTGTTCTTAAAAAGTATTTTAATAAGACTTATTAATTTCTGAATATAAATTAATAATATTTATTTTCGCGGAAACGAATGTTGTTTACTGGTTTCTATAGATACGATTACGGATGTAACGTTATGTACGGAATGCTTCGGTTGAGTTCGTTAAAACAATGAAATTACGCATTTCCGTACCACGTGATATTACGTCATTCCGCCTCTTGCAAACTGCCTGTGCTTTCGTTCAGATCGTAAACAAACTTAATTTAAATTAAATCTCGAATCATCTGAAATAATGCCGCGTGGAACAAAGCGGAAATTACCGGAAATTGTGGAAGAGGTTGGAGAGGACGATACCCGGCTCTTACAACCGGACACAGGTAGAGGCTTTATTGATTTTGAGAAGATAATAAGGGCATCTAAAATCGTTCCTTCTATTAATACACGTAACGTTGAGGGGTGGGGTGTTAGCGGGGAATCATCTAAGTTTCCCGGTAATCGAAAATACATAAGTTCAATCTCTTGCTTCAGCTATTAATCAGGGTCAAAACATGATATAGTTGTCAGGAATTAACGCGCTATCAAATGATGACTTGGCTGCGCACGTGCCAGCCGCATTGAAACAACAAATTTCTAGAGGCGAATATGTCAATTTGGCTTTACTGTTAAAAGGTGCCTTCAAATTATCCGCTTTTTGTAAGGGTAGTGTTTTGCAACTTTCGGCAGAGGGCACTCTTGAACAGCGCCCTAAGGAGTGTAGGGATAAAATTCATAACATCGAACGGTGGTCGGACGCTTTTCTTGATTTATGCGTCAATCTACCATAGCACGCGACCCGATAAAGTGCAGGAGATCTTGCATTATATGTGAACAATTCGCGAGTGTGCGTCACGTCAAGGGGGATTTGCGGGGCGAGAGTATGAAAAACAGTTTCATCTGCGCCAGGCCTTGCACCCTACGTCTTGGGCGTCAATCAATAATGATCTTTGGTGCCGATGCGTGCAAACACAGGCCCCTGAGCGACAGGGAACGCCAAAAGCTAATAACTTGTGTCACCACTTTAACGAGGGACACTGCATGTGGCCCAATTGTCGGTTTACACACGCATGTTCAGAACGCGGATCTCGACATCCGGTCATCAACTGTCCTTTGCCCCTCCGCCCTATCAGCGTCGCGGGGGCGCCTCGTTTTCAAAGGGGACGGGGATTTCATCGATTTCGACCACGGCCCCAATGGCGCGGGAACAACCATGGCACCCCAAATAGGTTCTAAATCGAACTCTAATTTTCCCTGTAATCATGACCTACTTAATCTCGCACCATCGCCGGTGAATAGCAAAATATTACGTGAATTTTTAACATCGTATTATTCTACAGATTGAAATGACCTTTTAAATGGTTTTTACAAATGGGTTTTCAATGCATTATCACGGACCCAGAGTCAGTAGATTTAGTAACAAGGGACATAATTGTCACAAAACCAGGTTTTCATTGTGAAAAAAAATCTGATAAAGGGAGAAAACTCAAACTGAACTTTTGAAATGACCAAAAAAAATTAACCCCCTTTGTAAGTTTTTTTTTTTTTTTTAATCTATTTTTAGTCGTGGCGACCTTGACATTGGAGATATTGACGTGATTCTTTCGTGGGACACACCGTCCCATGATGGTGAACAAATGTGCCAAATGATTTTAAAATCTCACAATGAATGACATAGTTATAGCCAGGACAAGCTCATTTATGGCCATTTTTGACCTTTGAACTCAAAGTGTGACCTTGACCTTGGAGATATCGACGTAATTATTTCGCGCGACACACCGTCCAATGATGGTGAACAAATGTGCCAAATAATTTTAAAATCTGACGATGAACGACATAGTTATGGCTCGGACAAGCTCATTTATGGCCATTTTTTACCTTTGAACTCAAAGTGTGACCTTGACCTTGGAGATATTGACGTAATTATTTCGCGCGACACACCGTCCAATGATGGTGAACAAATGTGCCAAATGATTTTAAAATCTGACAATGAACGACATAGTTATGGCCCGGACAAGCTTATTCCGCCAGCCCGCCAGCCCGCCAGCCAGCCAGCCAGCCCGCCAGCCAGCCAGCCCGCCAGCCAGCCAGCCCGCCCGCATTCGCCAATCTAATAACCAGTTTTTTCCTTCGGAAAACCTGGTTAAAAACTTAAAGTCTGCAATCGCAAATGCGGACATAATTCAAGATAAGATAAATAAGGAGATTTTGGCGGGGAGGTTGGCTGGGCCTTTCAGCGAACAACCTTTTTAAAATTTCATGGTTTCCCCAGTTGGCTTGGTGCCAAAAAAGACACCAGGTGAATTTAGGATGATTCATCAACTTTCTTTTCCAGAGGGTAATTCGGTTAATGACTTCATTGATAAAAAATACTCATCCGCTCAGTACACCAATTTCGATGAGGCGGTTCACATGGTTCAAGATTTAGGGCGACACTGTAAACTTTTCAAAATGGATCTTAAGATTGCATTTCGCCTACTCCCAGTTCGGCGAGAAGATTTCGAAATACTGGGCATACAGTTTAATGGTATTTTTTATGTGGAAAAAGCATTACCATTCGGAGCCTTCAGTCAGTTGCAAAACATTTGAACAGTTTTCCTCATTCCTTGAATTCGGCGTTAAGAGTAAAATGTCATCGGGCGAGCTTAACCACTATTTAGACGATTTTCTGGGTGGCGATAAATCTGAGCTAGGTTGCCGCAAGGTGATGGATTCTTTTATCAATTGCATGCACGAGCTAAACGTGCCGTTAGCCACGGAGAAAACAGAAGGGCCCACGGAAAGTATCGTGTTCTTAGGCTTAGAATAAGATTCGGCGGAACTAGTAGTCCGCATTCCTAAAATAAAAATCGTTGAGTTACGGGAAAAAATTTGCACCATCGTGCAGAAAAAAAAAATTTAACCTAAAGCAAATGCAATCGTTAATAAGGTCTCTTAACTTTGTGTGCAGGGCAATCCCAGTCGGCCGCCCGTTTTGATTAATTAACACCACCTGTGGCATAACAAAAGCATTCCACCGCATACGTATAACACGTGCTGTTAGGCAAGACCTTGAAATGTGGTTGACATTTTTGCACGATTACAACGGCGTGTCGGTTTTCCATGACCGATACTGGATATCCAATGATGACACTGAATTGTTTACAGATAGTGCTGGCGGGTCTGGTTTCGGTTTTGGGATTTATTTTAAAGGTCACTGGTGTAACGCTCGTTGGCCTGATTTATGGCGGCAAAAGGGCGTAACTAGTGACATAACTGTTCTCGAATTATTTCCAATTGTAATTGCACTGTTTCTCTGGGGCGAGGATTTAAAAAAAAAAGGTTATGTTCAACAATTTTCGATCTGCATATAGTCTAAACAACAACTGGCCCGTGGATCAACAACATGTTGTTCTCTTTGTAGCCTATTGTTTTGAAAAGGGTCTATCACCTAAATCTATCAAGAGCTACATTTCTGGATTGAGTTATATTCATAAATACATGGGCTAGTACGATATAAGTAACATTTTTGTAGTGAAGAAAATGCTTGAGGGCTGTTCTCGCTCGCGACAAACGGTTGATACGCAGGCACCAATCACTCGGAAGGTCTTGACGGTTATTATCTCGCAATTAGCAAAGGTGTGTTATAATGACTTCGAGCGCTCACTATTCAATGCTATGTTTACTCTGGCATATTTCGGTCTGTTCCGAGTCAGTGAATTGGTAGCAACAGCAACATACAGTAATCAGTTGCAAATAGCCAACGTTAGGGTCACGGGGGATAAACACGCCATACTGGTCACACTCAGGAAACATAAAACAAATCAGCGCAGTCTTCTGGTCACAATTAGGATCCCATACGAGCCGGAGTCTGCGTTGTGTCCAGTTCGGTTGTTTACAGACTACCATGCAGTACGACCCCATAAAGTCGGTCCATAACCTTAGCGACTATGAATCAACACATTGGCTCAAATGGACTCTGGGTTTCAGGCGTAGTATATCAACCTAATTTAAAGGTTAGGCTTTAAAAATAGTAGCAATGCCGCAGGGAAAAAAACTTGTATAGCAATTATTGGTATTAAATGTCCGAGATGTATTAAATGTCGGAGTTATGTCCGAGTTAAAAAGTGTGTAATGGTCAAGTGACCATTGGTATTAAATGTCCGTGGTATTAAATGTCCGAGTTAAAAAGTGTGTAATGGTCAAGTGACCATTGGTATCAAATGTCCTAGTTAAAAAGTGCGTAATGGTCAAGTGACCATTGGTAAAGTGTGTAATGGTCAAGTGACCATTGGTACTAAATGTCCGAGTTAAAAAGTGCGTAATGGTCAAGTGACCAATGATATAAAAAGTGGTATGATCGCAAGTGTAGCGATCAAGTAAAAGTGTGATAAGTAAAAGTGTGATCGCAGATCAATCGCTGGGGTCGGCTGCGCGCTAAAAAGTTTACCAAGGACGAAATAGTGTCGGTGCCAATCGATTGCGCGACGCCAGGTTTTTTTCGGAGCAATGGTGTGCATCGGTCGGATGTTAGCCTCGAATTGTATTAGGATTGCATTCGCGACGTCATCTTAAAGTTCTGTTAAAGGGCCAATCCAGAATTTGTGGGGGATAAATTTGTGAAATTTATTGTGGCGGAAAATTCTGTTTGCCGGGGGTCGGATAGGCATGCGCATTTATACATTTATCTGAATGGACTCTCTGACTACTTGCGTAGTTTATCATCCTTGTCCTTTCGGGTAATTCCAAGTTATTAAAGTTTAAGCTTAAAAAATAAATAAAAAATAGTAGCAATACCGTAGGGTAAAAAACGTTTAGGTGTCAAATCGCTGGTTGAGCGATAAGTTGTATTTTAATGTCCAATTAAGTATGTAAAAAGGTACAAGTAATATTATCGCAAGTGTGGCGATAAAAGTGTGATCACAAGTGTAGTGATCAAGTAAAAGTATTATCGCAAGTGCGAAAAAGTGTGATGACAAGTGTAGTGATCAATGTCCGATTAAGTATATTATCGCAAGTGCGAAAAAGTGTGATCACAAATGTAGTGATCAATGTCCGATTAAGTATGTAAAAGGTACAAAAAGTGTGATCACAAGTGTAGTGATCAATGTCCGATTAAGTATGTAAAAGATCACAAGTGTAGTGATCAAGTAAGTGTTATCGCAAGTGCGCAAAAGTGTGATCACAAGTGTAGTGATCAATGTCCGATTAAGTATGTAA
Organism: Dreissena polymorpha; assembly: GCF_020536995.1. Taxonomy (NCBI): domain Eukaryota; kingdom Metazoa; phylum Mollusca; class Bivalvia; order Myida; family Dreissenidae; genus Dreissena; species Dreissena polymorpha. Next base: position 43,111,917 of record NC_068368.1, on the reverse strand, counting down.
AAGGTACAAAGTATTTTCGCAAGTGCGAAAAAAGTGTGATCACAAGTGTAGTGATCAAGTAAAAGTCTTAGTGTGTCATTTAAAGTGTCATAGCAATTATCATGTAAAAGTGTGATCCAATGGTCAAGCGATTCGTAGATCTAGGTTTAGCCCAGCAAAGTATATGGTTCTTCCTAGTTCGGTCGCTTGATGAGCAATAGCATTTTTTATTTCGGGTACGCGGTGTTGCTACTATAACGGTGTTACTTCACCTTTTGTAATTTTAACGTGTGCTCATCCACCTCCGGTAGGCATATTTTTTAAAGTAACAGGTTTCCACGAGTGAGTAGCCGATCTTTCGGGGCTCGTGGTTACCACCGGCTGTTTTTTCGCTGCGGCCTTTTATATCCCACTTTTTACTCGTATAATATATTAAAGAGATCTGTTAGTGAATACTTTGTGCATTCTATTACATTTTTTGTGATGTTTATTGGGAGGCAAAATATTTTGGAATCGGGTCATTAAACTAGTTAAATGGAGTAATGTGTTGTTTTATCGTTGCAGTCGTAAAATAAGACTTATTAATTTCTGAATATAAATTCATAATATTTATTTTCGCGGAAACAAATGTTGTTTACTGGTTTCTATAGATACGATTACTGATGTAACGTTATGTACGGAATGCTTCGGTTGAGTTCGTTAAAACAAGGAAATAACGCATTTCCGTACCATGTGATATTACGTCATTCCGCCTCTTGCAAACTGCCTGTGCTTTCATTCGGATAGTAAACAAACCCCACCAACCGCACCCTGATTAATCTTGACTTGTCCGACATCCACATTTTAAGATGCTCAGAGTCGATTTAAAACCATATCTTGCACATAAATGGACTATACATTTGAGTTATACTATTCTGCCGGCAAGTTCTCTATTTCCAGTGCATGTACACTGGCTCACGGCGGGCTCCTAAAATCTGATGGCAGACATTCACACCCATTTTGGTGCCGGGGCCAGGCCACATCCTTACAGTCGATCAAGATGGGGCCAAACTTGGTCTTGTACAACTGGGGCGCTTTCCAACGGACTGCGTAACGCTTGGAATGTCTTCATCGAATGCTACGAAGGACGAACGCACTGTCGCACGTTTATATAGAGCACATGGCAGAACGGTGAACAATGAACTGTCTCGTGTTTAATATAAGTGCACAGGAATTTTTGATGCAACTTCCATATCCAAACATTCAATTTGGCGTCGTTTTTTTGTTTTTTTTTTATAATCTGTCTGTTTTTTATTGTCATATGAGCCTTTTTATATGTGTTACTATGTCTGATAATTTTATTGTCATATATTTCTTGTTGCATTTGCCTTCCTGTCGCAGTGCCGGAAAATTCTGTTTGCCGGGGATCGGATGGGCATGCGCATTTATACATTTATCTGAATGGACTCTCTGACTACTTGCGTAGTTAATCATCCTTGTCCTTTCGGGTAATTCCAAGTTATTAAAGTTTAAGCTTAAAAAATATATAAAAAATAGTAGCAATACCGTAGGGTAAAAAATGAGCGATAAGTTGTATTTTAATGTCCAATTAAGTATGTAAAAAGGTACAAGTAATATTATCGCAAGTGTGGCGATAAAAGTGTGATCACAAGTGTAAGGATCAAGTTAAAGTATTATCGCAAGTGCGAAAAAGTATGATCACAAGTGTAGTGATCAATGTCCGATTAAGTATATTATCGCAAGTGCGAAAAAGTGTGATCACAAATGTAGGAATCAATGTCTGATTAAGTATCTAAAAGGTACAAAAAGTGTGATCACAAGTGTAGTGATCAATGTCCGATTAAGTATGTAAAAGATCACAAGTGTAGTGATCAAGTAAGTGTTATCGCAAGTGCGCAAAAGTGTGATCACAAGTGTAGTGATCAATGTCCGATTAAGTAAAAGATTAAAAGATCACAAGTGTAGTGATCAAGTTAGTGTTATTGCAAGTGCGCAAAAAAGTGATCACAAGTGTAGTGACCAATGTCCGATTAAGTATGTAAAAGGTACAAAGTATTTTCGCAAGTGCGAAAAAAGTGTGATCACAAGTGTAGTGATCAAGTAAAAGTCTTAGTGTGTCATTTAAAGTGTCATAGCGATTATCATGTAAAAGTGTGATCCAATGGTCAAGCGATTGGTAGAACTAGGTTTAGCCCAGCAAAGTATATGGTTCTTCCTAGTTCGGTCGCTTGATGAGCAATAGCATTTTTTATTTCGGGTATGCGGTGTTGCTACTATAACGGTGTTACTTCACCTTTTGTAATTTTAACATGTGCTCATCCACCTCCGGTAGGCATATTTTTAAAAGTAACAGGTTTCCACGAGTGAGTAGCCGATCTTTCGGGGCTCGTGGTTACCACTGGCTGTTTTTTCGCTGCGGCCTTTTATATCCCACTTTTTACTCGTATAATATATTAAAGAGATCTGTTAGTGAATACTTTGTGCATTCTATTACATTTTTTGTGATGTTTATTGGGAGGCAAAATATTTTGGAATCGGGTCTTTAAACTAGGGTTAAAATCTGATGGCAGACATTCACACCCATTTTGGTGCCGGGGCCAGGCCACATCCTTACAGTCGATCAAGATGGGGCCAAACTTGGTCTTGTACAACTGGGGCGCTTTCCAACGGACTGCGTAACGCTTGGAATGTCTTCATCGAATGCTACGAAGGACGAACGCACTGTCGCACGTTTATATAGAGCACATGGCAGAACGGTGAACAATGAACTGTCTCGTGTTTAATATAAGTGCACAGGAATTTTTGATGCAACTTCCATATCCAAACATTCAATTTGGCGTCGTTTTTTTTTTTTTTTTTTTATAATCTGTCTGTTTTTTATTGTCATATGAGCCTTTTTATATGTGTTACTATGTCTGATAATTTTATTGTCATATATTTCTTGTTGCATTTGCCTTCCTGTCGCAGTGCCGGAAAATTCTGTTTGCCGGGGATCGGATGGGCATGCGCATTTATACATTTATCTGAATGGACTCTCTGACTACTTGCGTAGTTAATCATCCTTGTCCTTTCGGGTAATTCCAAGTTATTAAAGTTTAAGCTTAAAAAATATATAAAAAATAGTAGCAATACCGTAGGGTAAAAAATGAGCGATAAGTTGTATTTTAATGTCCAATTAAGTATGTAAAAAGGTACAAGTAATATTATCGCAAGTGTGGCGATAAAAGTGTGATCACAAGTGTAAGGATCAAGTTAAAGTATTATCGCAAGTGCGAAAAAGTATGATCACAAGTGTAGTGATCAATGTCCGATTAAGTATATTATCGCAAGTGCGAAAAAGTGTGATCACAAATGTAGGAATCAATGTCTGATTAAGTATCTAAAAGGTACAAAAAGTGTGATCACAAGTGTAGTGATCAATGTCCGATTAAGTATGTAAAAGATCACAAGTGTAGTGATCAAGTAAGTGTTATCGCAAGTGCGCAAAAGTGTGATCACAAGTGTAGTGATCAATGTCCGATTAAGTAAAAGATTAAAAGATCACAAGTGTAGTGATCAAGTTAGTGTTATTGCAAGTGCGCAAAAAAGTGATCACAAGTGTAGTGACCAATGTCCGATTAAGTATGTAAAAGGTACAAAGTATTTTCGCAAGTGCGAAAAAAGTGTGATCACAAGTGTAGTGATCAAGTAAAAGTCTTAGTGTGTCATTTAAAGTGTCATAGCGATTATCATGTAAAAGTGTGATCCAATGGTCAAGCGATTGGTAGAACTAGGTTTAGCCCAGCAAAGTATATGGTTCTTCCTAGTTCGGTCGCTTGATGAGCAATAGCATTTTTTATTTCGGGTATGCGGTGTTGCTACTATAACGGTGTTACTTCACCTTTTGTAATTTTAACATGTGCTCATCCACCTCCGGTAGGCATATTTTTTAAAGTAACAGGTTTCCACGAGTGAGTAGCCGATCTTTCGGGGCTCGTGGTTACCACTGGCTGTTTTTTCGCTGCGGCCTTTTATATCCCACTTTTTACTCGTATAATATATTAAAGAGATCTGTTAGTGAATACTTTGTGCATTCTATTACATTTTTTGTGATGTTTATTGGGAGGCAAAATATTTTGGAATCGGGTCTTTAAACTAGTTAAATGGAGTAATATGTTGTTTTATTGTTGCAGTCGTAAAATAATCTATTACATTTAAATACCTTTAAACATTGTACACTTAATCTTGAACAAAAGTCAGGCACAAATTGAGTAATATGGAGGGTGTTGTTTCAAAGAATTACATAGTTTTCATCTAATCGAAAATGTAATCATTTGCAGCATAATGATTCATAATTGTTGTACAAGAAAGGAGAATGAAAATGTAATTATTATAACTAATGCATGTGTTGTTTTTTTGTTTTGTTTTTATAAACATCCGAAATTCAATCATTCACATAATCCTTGTAATATCACAAAATATAATGACAAGAACAGAACTCTCCAAATTATTCAATCTTTTGGCATTGCAATGCTTTATAATTTTCAGGTTTTTAAATTGTCAAAAGATGCACATAATGGATATTTCAGAGCATGGTAAAAGTCAGTTTTACTGTTTCCTCACAAATATCATAACTACAACGACAATTTGCGAATCTGAAACAATTTTGTTATATTTTGTCAATTTATCAAAACATGAAAAGGCCCCTTTAAGAAGCAAAGTGAAAGTGGATATTGCAACCAGCATAACACCAAAACAGCCTGCGAGTAGCTCGAAGTCTGTTACAGATTTATGCTGTTTGCTGCTCATCAGTACCTAAGGGTTGGAATTGAACTTGAATTAAGTAAGAAAGGTATTTAAATAAATGTAACTTTCTATGGGACTACAAATGTGTCAAAATATGAATCTAAGTGACTAAGCGTTAACAAAGTCATTATTTCATGCCAGTCATAACAGACTCACCTTGGGAATGTTGGAGACAACATCAAATGTTATACCACTGGCCAACATACTCTCCTGGAAAGAAAGACAAACTACTATCGCACATATAGGAGAATATAAACATAAAAGCCCTGCTCTGTGATAATGGGGCTTAATTCATATGCGTGGAGTCATCCAACATTGGCCTGTGCAGTCAGCACAGGCTAATCAGGGTCAATACTTTCCATCTCACCTGGATTTTCGCAATTATACGATTTAAATCATATATATAAATGTGCAATCAATTCATTTCTGTTAAACTACTAAACATCTAAGAAATATCATTAAGTGTTTATGCAAGAGACATATACTAACATGGACCAACCCAAGCCTCAATGACTCTTGTTCAGAATCCATAGAAAAATTAACAATGGTAGATTTTTAAAGATATGTAATAACAAAACTCAGAAACACTCAAAAGTTACTTATAAGTTAAAATCTACCCTTGAAGTTGTACAAGTATTTCACAATTGGATCATACTTAATTTTAGTCGTGACCTTCACATGTAAAACTATTTCACAATGCATACCTCCCCCTTTTCAACTATTTTTGAATCATTTAAAGTGACAATGCAACAGACTGCATGATAAACAGATTAAGAGCTTAATCTGTGATGTTTTTTATGCACTTGCATTAACCCATTTATGCCTAGCGTCTAGAAAAAAAGGCCTTGGCAAACAGCGTAGACCCAGATGAGACGTTGCATGATGCGGCGTCTCATCAGGGTCTGCGCTGTTTGCCTAAAGGAATTTCTGTAAGAAACATTCTAAATATAGAAATAAATATACGATGCTGTCTGGTAATCTTGCACAATTAAGGGTCAATTGGTTAAAAAAAATGTTTTTTTATAAATTGACAACATAACATCTACATTAATTATGAAAATAAGAAGTTCATGTGCTTATTAACACAAAAATATCTGATAAATAAAGTGATGAACTGTCCGATTTGATTTCAAAACAAACATTACTCACCTCATTTTCAAACTAATGCAGTGTCCGGTAATCTTGCGCAATTGGTGTAATGACCTCATTTAGGCAAAATTGTAGACATATGGTGTCCAATTAGGGACAGAAAACATTCCAGAAAATTATTTAAAAAATCAGTTTGTAAAACCATTCAAATTTAATGTGGATTACTAGTGCTTTTTTCACTAGAAATAAACAAAACACATACAATTATTAAACAAGAGATGTGTTTGTCAGAAACACAATGCCCCCTATTGCGCCTTTTGAAGCCATAAATTTGACCTTTGACCTTGAAGGATGACCTTGACCATGACCTTTCACCACTCAAAATTTGCAGCTCCATGAGATACACATGCATGCCAAATATCAAGTTGCTATCTTCAATATTGCAAAAGTTATGAAGAAGGTTAAAGTTTTGGTTAAAGTTTTTGAATTTGTTTTTTTTTACCTTTGACCTTGAAGGATGACCTTGACTTGACCTTTCACCACTCAAAATGTGAAGCTCCATGAGATACACATGCATGCCAAATATCAAGTTGCTATCTCGAATATTGCAAAAGTTATGACCAAGGTTAAAGTTTTGGTTAAAGTTTTGGGACACACACACACACACATACAATGACAGACAGGCCAAAAACAATATACCCCCGATCTTTCGATCCAGGGGCATAAAAAGTACCGGTATGCATAAAAAAATGTTTATGCATAACAGGTTTAATATTACCCCGATCATGCTTCCATAATTTACAGAAAATGGGTGGCCACAGAAAATATCAAAACTAGGCCATTGCGCATGCGGAGATCCTACCAAATGTCGTTTGACAGAATGGCGGGAAATGACAATGTCGTCTGATGCGATGTTTACAATGTCCAAAAATACCATAACTGATCGGATATTGTGCAACGGAATGCAACGGAATGCTGAATTACATGTTGGATTTATGAATTATTAATTTAAAGTATGAAAACGCTAAAGGCTGCAGGGAATTTGTGATTCATTTCGAATTTATCGTAAGCAGGTCGTGTTTACGATACATATAGGGATGACGCAACCAGTGTTAAAATGTAATGATCGGATTTTATTTTGCATGGAATATGTACCTTTTAAATTCGTTAATTCTTAAAATTGTGAAATTCCATCTTTCATCACTAAAGAAAACCATTAGTCGTCTGCGAAATTCGTAACTGCTTAGTGCGCAAGATTACCGGACGCGCAAGATTGCCGGACTTAACTGTATGAGACATCCCTAATTTTGGAAATAAATTGATCCAATTTAGAAGGATGGGAGAGTCCACTGGACATAAATGGGTTTAACCAAATTTTCTAAGTGTGTGGCTCATGTTTTTTGTAATTGAATAAAATACAATCCCGCCAAGACTAGAGTAATCGCAGATCAACCACACACCTCTCTGGTCCAGACTTTCTTCATGATCTTGTCTGTGAGGCTCATGTTGCGATGCTTCACGTTGACTGACAGACGCTTGCGCAGCACCACCTCCATGTAGGCAGGGTGACTCAGTCGCAGAACCACCTTGAGGATGAGGTACACACGACTATCGTTGCCCGTGATGCGGTTCAGATGCTGGGAGTCGTGCATGGATGAGTCCCACGAGGCAACAGCACAAACCTGAAAACAGAAAATAGCTGTCAGTGCGTTGTTACTCAAAACATTCACGGCCCTTTTATGTAAAAGTCTTTTAACTTCAGACCCAAATTTTCCAAGAAATGTAATTATTAAACATATGCAAAAAAATTAGGAAAACAAATGAGTTAACAATTAACATATATATTACAGAGTTAACAAATAAGTCACATAATTAACTTTATAACAAGAGGGCCTGAAAGGCCCAAAGTCGCTCACCTGAGATTCAAAGGAACTGACCTGTTCTGTGCAGCCCAAGATGTCATTAGAACAAAATGTTCTTACCAACTTTTAAGACTAGTGAACACCCTGGCAGCCACGTTTTTCAACAGACGAGAAGGATTTTCATACACATCCAAAATATCATTCAAACAAATATTAGTTTCATGAAGATTCATATCAATATAAGGAAAAATGCCCCGCCCCCTGCCAGCCATGTTTTTCAAGCAAACGTAACCATTTTCAAATTCATCCAAGATATCATTGAGACCAATCTTCTGACCAAATTTCATGAAGATTGGACAATAAATGTGGCCTCTTAAGTGTTAACAAGGCAAATGTTGATGCCGCACAGCACACGACGGACAAAAGGCGATAACAAAAGCTCACCATGAGAACGTTGTGCTCAGGTGAGCTAAAAATGACAACTGTTATCTAAACTGACTATTAAAGGTTGACCAACGCAGCCCAGGCTTTATTGTCTCATTTTGTTTTGTTTTTTTGGGTCATATTTGCCTTGTTAAAAAGTATACCTTTTCCCCAAATCCAGTGTGAAATTTCCCATAATGTTATTTCACTTTTAGATGTAAAGTAAAAGAGATAATAAATCTAGAAATAAATAGTTTCTAAGTTGTTATTTCCATTTTACTGATACGTTTAGGTTTGGAATTTACGGTTTTCAGTACTGGTATGTTTAATACCTGGTCCCCTTCTGTGTAGGCCCGTAAGTTAGCCAGGTGGAGATAATCCACCGACTGTTCCTTTGGCAGGATGGAGTTGATGCCAGCGGCCTGGGAGCCTTCCTTCACACTGGGCGTGGTCATGTCATCAGCTGGAGATGGGAGGGGGTCATACAGTAGCTATATGAGCCTTGTTCTGGGAAAACTGGGCTTAATGCATGTACCTCATCAAGCTAATTAGGGACAACCTAGACTGGATATTAGCCCAGAAGAGACCTCCTTTCAAAGAATACCATAAAAGAAGAAAGTGACGTCCCTGAAAATCATGTGCAGACTTCCAAGGCTAATCTAGGATGACACGTTATGCACATGCATTTAGCCCCATTCTTCCAAAGCAAGACTCGTATTACATAAGGTAGAGAGAAAATGGTCATAGAGTTTGATACACATTTAACAACAAATTGTTGTCCTCATTCTTCACAAGTGTTACATGCTAAGAAGTTTTCAAAACTAGATGCATGTTGCCCACATATCAATCAATTTGTAAATAATGTAAGTAATCAGTTAACAAGCTGAATCATGCACATGTTTGACTTTTGGCCTTTAGAATTACCTTATTCCAGCACTAATTTCACATCAATACAAAGTGTAGCTATACTTTTAACAAGAGGCCCCAAAGGGCCCTGGGTCGCTCACCTGAGAAATTAAGGTGGAAAGAAACAAAGATTAAAACTCTTCAGCAAATATTTCAAATAATTGGTATGAGAAGACTGACTTTAAAAATAAGGTGTTCCAAAGTATTTACAATAGGCCTATATAGAAAATTACCCAACCCACCCAGGCAGCCATGTTTTTAATACCCAGATTTAAAATATATATATATATATAAGGAAAATGCTTCTTACATAAATATAGAGAAAACTGCCCCATCCCCTGGCGGTCATGTCTTTCCACTGATCACGACCATTTTCAAACTCATCCAACATATCAATAAAACCAATGTTTTGACCAAGTTTAATGATGATTGGCCAAAAAATGTGACTTTGAGAGTGTTCACAAGCTTTTTTAGTATATAAATTTAAGGAAAATGACCCCCCCTAGCGGTCATGTTTCTAGATGGATCAAAACCATTTTTGAACTCAACCGTCGTATCCAGGAAAAAATCTTCTAACGAAATGTCATGAAGATTGGGCAAAAAATGTGTCTTCTAGACTGTTCACATGTTTTCTTATATACATATAGAGCAGGTTTCCCAGCTTTTTGTATTAACAAAATTCCCTGATTTTTCCCTGATGGAAAATAAAAATTCCAGGATCATAATTTCGACCTATTTCTTGTTTTAGACACCCTCAATAAATAGCAGACATAACTAAGGTACATGTATACTACAAAGCCACCATTATAGCCATGCAGAGGAATCGATTTGATGTTTTAATTGTATGGACTTCTCGACACATTGTCAGGAAGGTATGACCAAACAAAATTCCCTCATTTTTCCCTGATTTCAGGAACTTTTCCCAAATTCCCTGACTTTTCCCTGACTGGAAAAAATGAAAGTCTTTTTCCAGGTTTTCCCTGATTTCTAGGTTGACTGGGAACCCTGAAGAGAAAACTGCCCCACCCCCTGGTGGCCATGCTTTTCACTGATCACAACTATTATCAAACTCAACCAAGATATCCATAAAACTAATGTTTTGACCAAGTTTAATGATGATTGGACAAAAAATGTAACTTCTACTAGAGTGTTCACTAGCTTTTTTTACTATAGAAATATAAGGAAAAAGACACCCCCCTGGCGGCCATGTTTTTTTACCGATCCGAACCATTTTTGAACTTGTCCAAGATATCTATAAAATTGATGTTTAGACAAAATTTCATGATGATTAGGCAAAAAATGTGACTTCTAGAGTGTTCAAAAGTTTTTTTAATATATAAGCATAAGGAAAAAGACCCCTCCCCCTGGCGGCCATGGTTTTTTGCCAATCTAAACCATTTTCGAACTCAATCGACGTATTCAGGAAACAAATGTTCTGACCAAATTTCATGAAGATTAGACCAAAAATGTATCTTCTAGAGTGTTCACATGTTTTCACTAAATACATATAGAGAATACTGCCCCGCCCCCTGGCGGCCATGTTTTTTCACCGATCTGAACCATTTTTGAACTCTTCCAAGATATCAATTGAACCAATGTTTTGACCAAGTTTCATGATGATTCTAGAGTGTTCACAAGGTTTTTCTTTAGCCATATAAGGAATACTGCCCCGCCCCCTGGCGGCCATGTTTTTCAATGGACCAAAACCATTTTTGAACTCAACCACTGTGACCATATCATTAACACAAACATTTTCACAAAGTAACATGAAGATTGGGCATCAAATGTAACTTCTACAGTGTTCACAAGGTTTTTCTTTTTTTTGACCTAGTGACCTAGTTTCTGACCCAGCATGACCCAGTTTCAAACTCGGTCAAGGTATTATTGGGACAAATGTTCTGACCAAGTTTCATGAAGATCGGACAATAAATGTGGCCTCTAGAGTGTTCACAAGGCAAATGTTGACGACGGACGCACGACGCACTATGCACGACGGACAAAAGGCGATCACAAAAGCTCACCATGAGCACATTATGCTCAGGTGAGCTAAAAAGAGAAGAGGGCACTTACAGTTCAAGTCCAAGAAGAGGACTGGCCTGTGGTGCTCCATGTTAGGTGGGGTCACCCTGAAAATATTAACATGCATGGGGCTATATGACCTGCGTCATGCATTAACGGTCTTATGCAATATGTGGCCAACGTAGCTGAAGACCAGCCTGTGCAGTCTTGCAGTCTGGTAAGGAGCTTCGCTGACCACTTATGAGACCATGAAACATTGCGTTACTTAATAGTCAACAGGGAAGCCCCTAACCAGACTGCGCGTCTCCCCAGGCTGTTGAACAGTCTGTTCTGGATATACACTGAACCTTATGGCATAAGTCCCATTATCACATGACGCGGCTTATATCAGAAATAAATAAATATTCATCAGATGCTATACCTTTTTTCAATTTAAAATTGCCATTACAAACATAACAAGAAAGGAACAAAACACAAAAGTTTGGACAATGTTTAAGGCAAAACATAAAATACAGCAGTTTGACTAAGGCCTTTTTCCATGACTGACCAACTGCATGATGTTATTTTGGTGAAATGAGTAATCAATGTATGAATAGTTTTCACTGGTTAAAAAAACATATTTAAATTTCATGAGTTAAGTTGGTGTTTGTCACAGAAAAGCATTTACCCATTTTTCCAGATGGAGACCTATTACATGCACCAGCTGAAGCAGAGGTCAAGAGGTCATAAGGCTACATGACTCACCAGTCGGCAGGAGCCCCAGGGATGCCACTTCCTGCGGCGGGCACAAACACGGCGTTCCTCTCCTCTGTCAGTGACACCCACTGGTCTATCAAGGCTCTCTCTCTGTCACTGTCAGCCTCTGTCTTGTCTGAGAACATTAAACATTGTGTGTGAGTCATAGACTCGTCTGGGAACATCAAACATTGTGTGTAAGTCATACACTTGTCTGAGAACATCAAACATTGTGTGTAAGTCATAGACTTGTCTGAGAACATCGACCATTGTGTGTGAGTCATAGACTTGTCTGAGAACATTAAACATTGTGTGTGAGTCATAGACTTGTCTGAGAACATCAAACATTGTGAGTGAGTCATAGACTTGTCTGAGAACATCAAACATTGTGTGTAAGTCATACACTTGTCTGAGAACATCAAACATTGTGTGTAAGTCATAGACTTGTCTGAGAACATCAAACATTGTGTGTAAGTCATAGACTTGTCTGAGAACATCAAACATTGTGTGTAAGTCATACACTTGTCTGAGAACATCAAACATTGTGTGTAAGTCATAGACTTGTCTGAGAACATCGACCATTGTGTGTGAGTCATAGACTTGTCTGAGAACATCAAACATCATGTGTGAGTCATAGACTTGTCTGAGAACATTAAACATTGTGTGTGAGTCATAGACTTGTCTGAGAACATCAAACCTTGTGAGTGAGTCATAGACTTGTCTGAGAACATCAAATATGGTGTGTGAGTTAAAGACTTGTCTGAGAATATCAAACATTGTATGTGACTCATAGACTTGTCTGAGAACATCAAACATTGTGTGTGTGAGTCATAGACTTGTCTGAGAACATCAAACATTGTGTTTAAGTCATAGACTTGTCTGAGAACATCAAACATGGTGTGTGAGTCATAGACTTGTCTGAGAACATCAAACATTGTGTGTAAGTCATAGACTTGTCAGAGAACATCAAACATTGTGTGTGAGTCATAGACTTGTCTGAGAACATCAAACATAGTATGTAAGTCACATACTTGTCTGAGATAATCCAACATTGTGTGTTAGTCACACACTTGTTTGAGATAATCTAACATTGTGTGTTAGTCACATACTAGTCTGAGATAATTCAACATTGTGTCTTAGTCACATACTTGTCTGAGATAATCCAATATTGTATGTCACATACTTGTTTGAGAGAATCCACCATTGTATGTTAGTCATAGACTTGTCTGAGATAATCCAACATAGTGTGTTAGTCACATACTTGTTTCATGTTTTTTTTACAATTATCATCATTAACACTTGCTTTAATACAAATTACTTGGTGAATATGGTTGATACAAAGACCTGTTTCTCATCATTTGTTTTGTTTTTAAAAAAAGAAAAACACGATTTCAACACGATCTCAATCACAATATTTATCAAAAGGTTAATAACAACAATTGTGTTTACCCTGTTTGTTCATGAGTGCCTGTATTTGACTATCCAGGTAAGTCTTGCGTCGCGCAAGTGCGTCACTCCAATGCTCGCGCAGCGTGTTCAGATCCTCTTCCTGGTATGAGTCGAGTCCTTTCTGAAGCCTCGATCTCGCACAAATACAGCCAATCGACAGCGAGCTTATACTGTCACAGATGAGTGGCAGAGTTCCTGAGTCCGATTTTGACTTGACTCGAGCCAGAATGCGCCGTGCATGACCCTGACAGAAACAAGAGATGTGTTTGTCAGAAACACAATGCCCCCTACTGCGCAGCTTTGATTTATTTATTTTTGTTTTTTATTACATCCCTTTAAAAATATTACTTTCCCTGTAAAAATGATCTGTACCTGCCAAATGATTAAAAAGAAATGATCTCCCTTTAAAGTTTGTTACTTCCTTTGGATTTTTTTTACCTTTGACTTTAAAGGATGACCTTGACCTTACACCACTCAAAATCTCCATTAAAAACACATGCCTGCCAAATATCAAGATGCTATCTTCTATATTGCAAAAGTTATGGCCGATGTTAAGACGACCGACCGACCGACCGACCGACGGACGGACGGACGGACGGACGGACGGACGGACGGACGGACGGACGGACGGACAGACAGACAGACAGACAGACAGACAGACAGACAGACAGACAGACAGACAGACAGACAGTTCAATTGCTATAAGCCACCCTACTGGGGGCATAAAAAGTTGATATGAAGATTGCTCTTTGAAAATGTGCTTTGATACATGAGCGGTAAATGTTGTATTACATCGATATTATGGCTGTGGTATGAGGAAACAATATTTACGATTATTAGTTACTTATAACAATTGCAGTAACTTATATAGTGGATTAAATGTTCCAATATTCATTCTTACTATGTGCATTGAAAAAAAAACATGTTTAAAGAGTTCCGACAAGAAGTTCATGTCTACCCATACCAGTTAGAAGAATCAGAATTATTCATGCATATAGTGAAAGCACATGCTGGTGTTCAACAAAAATGTTTCAATACACAAGTTTTAATTTAACAATAATTTGTTCCCGCTTTATTAAAACATAGAGTAATATAATGGTGGTCATTGGACCTACTCACACAATTTAAAATAAATGAATTTCTTTTATCTCATTTTTACAGCGAATTTGGTTGATTAAAAACCCGATGATTTAATTTCTGCTATAAACCATGGCCTGAAATGATGTCATTTTTTAAAATAAAACCAGCGAAATTATTCAGTTAAACTAATTTTATTTAAATAATTTTAAGGTTAACTTAATAAAAAGTGAAATAGAATAATAGATTAGTGTTGATTAAAAATCAGGTTTATCATGCTCAAAAAAGAAAAAGCACTCGCCAAGGCTCATGCTTTTTGTTTTCTAAGCCGCGCATGATAAACCTGATCTATAATCAACACTAACCTATTATTCTCTATATTCACGTTTTAGTCTCTTTGGTCACAATATATGTGTTAACCCTTTGCCACTCTGATACCCAGTTTTTGTTACAATGAGTTTGTAGTCCTGTAGAAAATCAATCTAAATTAAACATTTTTCTAACTTAATTCATGTTTTAAAACCTTGATTGCCAACCCTTAGATACTTATGAGCAGAAAACAGCATAAAACCTGTAGCCTTTGGATTACACCCAGGCTGTTCTGGTTTTATGCTGGTTGCCTATGGCCATTGTCACTTTGCATCTGCGTGTAAATGGGTCAAAATTAAATGTGAAGACTGCAACCGACTGACCTGTCTGAGTTGGTACACCCCTGCACTTGGGACGTCTGCCTGTGGTTTGACCTCTACAGGCGCGAACTCTCCCTGGTCGTTGACCTCGTGGATCTCTACCCACAATTCCACTTTCCTGCTCACCTCCAGCCACCTGTGTTAGTGGAGTGTAACCTTTGCATCAATATTGTCGAAACTGGATGTGATTTATGTAAAGCTGTGTCTATGCATAGAAACTGCTAATAAAAATTCAAAGATACAACCTTACTTAAGTGCTTAAAGGGGTCTTTTCACAGATTTTGGCATGTTTTGAAGTTTGTCATTAAATGCTTTATATTGATAAATGTAAACATTAAATTTTAAAAGCTCCAGTAAAAATCAAAAATAAAATTTAAAAAAGGAAAAAAAAAGTAGCCTGCAGCAGGGCTCGAACCAGTGACCCCCGGAATCCTGAAGTAAAAATGCATTAGCCAACTGAGCTATCCGGCCAAGCATACATGAGTAGTGTATTTAATACGTTATATAAGCAATCTTCGTAGTTTCACAACTTTAAACGACAACAACAGAACTCTCCAAATTATTCAATCGTTTCGTGCTGCAACGCCTTATAATTTTTAGGTTTTTAAGCCGTCAAAAGATGCATATTATGGCTATATTAGACCATGGCAAATGTTTAGTAATACTGTTTCCTCACAAATTTCATAGCTAAACCGAAAATTTGCGAATCTAAAACAACTTTTTTCAAATTTGTCAATTTACCAAACCGTGAAAAGATCCCTTTAAAGAAGGGTTTATATGAAATAACGTGGAACATGTAACAGCTATTTAGTTAGAAGAAATATTTTGCCTCTTTTCTTTAAATAATATGCAATAGTATTAATGTATCTTGTACAAAGCCAACAAATCTATAGGCCATCACCTGTCCACGAGTGAGTTAGACCGCTGGACAGTGTCCACCTGTGACCTCTGCTGACCAAAGCCGACAACCTTGTGACCCCAGATCTCGATGGACAGTGCCCCCTCTTGAGCGTACTCTACAAACTCTTCTGTCATGAATACACGGAACTCCTGCAGAGAAATACATCATTTATGGTTAGGCGTTATTCGCCATTCCTTTCAACCTAGAGTAGATTTACAGTAAAAAAAGTACCATAACCCTTGTTCTGGGAAAAATGTGACGATGATGTCCATAAAGTGTCATCCCAGATTAGACAAAGCAGCTCACACAGGCTATTTAGGGACAACACTTTTCCGTATACTGTATATTTAATAATAGTTCCTTAAACAAAGAATGACATAAAATACTTATAATTATTTTGTCCCTGATTATCCGGTACCAGCTGCACAGGCTAATCTGGGAAGACACTTTCTGCACATACGTTACGCCCAGTTTTCTAAGAATAGGGCTCCAATGCTTGTGCATAAATCATCATCCTGGATAAGACGGGAATGGCAGACCCTGCCTACAATTAATTATGGATGAGCAGAGGCTACCTTCAAGCAGAAAATATGTGCCTTGTTCTGGGAATACTGGGCTTAATGCATGTGCATAGTGTTGTCCCAGATTAGCCGGTGCCATCCACACAGGCTCATCTGGGAAAACACTTTACGCTTTTAATTGTATTGTTTGTTTAAAAAATCTCTTTTTAGTAAAAAATCAAGTTTAAGTGTTAAGTGTTGTCATTGATTAGCCTGTGAGGACTGCACAGGCTAATCTTGGACAACACTTAACGCACATGAATCAAGCCCCTTTTTGCAAAATGAGCTCACCATGAAAATGAAAACTTATTACCTTAATTTGCCTGCGCTGAATGATCAAGGAAGACACTTTATAAATGCATCATGAAATCCTTATTATTTGAACGACATACAGTGTCCCGTAATCGGACCCATTCCCAATGGAAAAAAGGATATAGTTTTCCTAAGTGGAAGCTAAAAAATCCCAATTTCCAAGATTATTATTTTTTTTTTCAAGATCGCAATATTTTGTTCATTTCCCATCCATGTAAGATCAACCCTAGTAAATATAATACTGGACACACTTGTATCCTCAATTTTGAAGCATTTGTTAGCAACACAACAACAACACTAATTTCCCAATTTTAGTCAAAACGCCGCCAATTTTCCCAATCCAAATGGATCCGGCCCAGTTTCCGAAATGGTGAAAAAAAAACACTGACATATATTTTTGTTGATATCGTGAGATGACCTATCCACTGATTTCACACAAACATATAGGAAAATGGCCCATGTTAACCAAGTTTCATTAAGATTGAATCATAAATGTGGCCTCTAGAGTGGGTAACAAAGTGTTCTAAGAATTTATCTTGTTTCCTAGTTTTTGGACCAACTTGGCCCAGATTCCAAATGAGCCTAAAAATGTCAACATAAACCTGACCAAGTTTAATGAAGATGGAGTCATAAATATGGCCTCTATTGTGATAACATGGATGTTATAATATTTCACCTGGTTACCTTATGTTTAGACCAACTTGACCTAGATTAAAACTAAGCCTAAATTTAGTCATATGAAACATACTTACCATGTTTTATAAGATTGAGATATAAATGTTGCCTCTCGAGTAATGACAAGTTTTTTAATTTGACCTGGTGACCTAAATTTTGGATGTGCAGCACCCAGATTAGAACTTTGCCTAGACATTCTCTAAATATATATTTTGAACAAGTTGCAACAAGATTGAGTCATAAGTGTGGCCTCTAGACTGGCCTGGTTTTTTCTAACCTTTGACCAGGTGAACTCGTTTTTGGAGGCACATGACAAAGATTCACAATTGGATGTAAATGTGGCCTCTAGGGTTTTAACAAACTAAAAGTTGAGGATGCACACTGCATGACGCACATCTGACGTTTGACAAAGGCTGATCACAATCGCTAACCCTGGATGCTTAGTGATCAGGTGACTTTAACAAGAGCAGTCAGATGACCGCGTGCTCAACTATTCGAGTGCTTGACAGTATAACATAAGCCATCATGGAGAAGGGGGGGGGGGGGGGGGAGTTAATGGGGGGGGGGGGGGGGGGTTTTGGTCATTTAATAGATGATCTTTCAAAAATAAGGAAAAATCGATTTTTTTTTTTGGGGGGGGGGGGGGTGGAATTCTGGGGTGAGGGTTGGGAGGTGGTTGGGGGGGTCCATTGTTGTATGTCAGGTAAGTGTAGTTTTGTCAAAGTATGAATCAAATGTGATCATCAATAAAGAAGTCATGGCAATTTAAGCAAAATTTATTAATTTGACCTTGAAAGCAAAGGTCATTCAAAGGTCAAGGTCAAATTAACTTGCCTTGTACAGTACCATCATGATAGTAAGAAAGTATTTTAAGTTTGAAAGCAATAGCCTTGATTCTTAAGAAGTAAAGTGGATCCAAATACAAAAAATAACAAAATATTCAAAGTTACTTAGACAAAAAAGGGCCATAATTCTGTTCAAAAGCCATCCAGAGTTATGCAACTTGCCCTGTACAGTCCCCTTATGATAGTTAGCAAGTGATCCAAGTCTGAAAGCAATAGCTATGATACTTTAGGAGTAAAATGGACCAAAACACAAAACTTAACCAAATGTTTAATTATCTAAGTATAAAAATGGCCATAATTCTGTCAAAATGCTTGATACAGTTGTCTGCTCTTGTTTATAGATTGGGATCATGTTGGTAAAGAAGTATGCAAAATATAAAAGCAATATTTCAAAGGACATAGGAGATATTTTAGGTGGTATGCAAACTTTATCATAGATTTATCAATAATATGCATATTCTTAGTGAAAAAAGGGCAATAATCCTTACAAATTTCTTGATACAGTTGTCTGCTCTTGTTTATAGATTGGGGTCATGTTGGTAAAGAAGTATGCAAAATATAAAAGCAATATGTCAAAAGACATAGGAAATATTTTAGGTGGTATGCAAACTTTAACTTAGATTTATCAATAATATGAATATTCTTAGTGAAAAAAGGGCCATAATCTGTCAAAATGCTTGATATAGTTGTCTGCTCATGTTTATAGATTGGGATCATGTTGGTCAAGAAGTATGCAATATATGAAAGCAATATGTCTAAGGACATAGAAAATATTGAGGTGGTATGCAAACTTTAACATTCCAACGCTCACGCACATGGGGATGGCCGAGGCCGGGGTGACTAGGATAGCTCTACTATATATATTTCATATATAATAGTCGAGCTAAAAAAGTATGAATGCGTGAAACAACCAAATAGCAGCATGTACCTGTTCATGCTCAAACTTGACAGTCTTGGTGCTGCGTCCATCACTGGTTGTGGTGTCAGGGTTGATGTCTGGTGGTACAATGACCACGTCGTCATGGTCCCAGAACATGTACTGACAGAACACGAAGTTTGCCAGGTCCTTAGGCAGGCCCCGCGCCTCGTGAATCTTCACCTGAGGACATGAACAGCATGGTCTTTGAATAATACAAGTCGTGTTCTGAGAAAACTGGGCATAATGCATATGCATATGCGTTAAGTGCAGTCCCAGATAAGCCTGTGCAGTCCGCACAGGCTAATCAGGGACGACACTTTCTGCTTAAATTGGATTTTTGCTAAGAAGAGACTTCATTTAAACAAAAAATGTCATAAAAGCGGAAAGTGTCGTCCCTGATTAGCCTGTGCGGATTGCACAGGCTAATCTGGGACGACACTTTACGCACGAGCATTATGCCAAGTTTTCTCAGAACGCAGTACATTTGAATGTAAGAGCCTCCCTATGGAGACTAGATTTTGTTTTAACCCTTTACCATTTAGATAGGAATTTTTACGAATGTGTTGTCCCTTAGAAATGTACATTTAATTTAAGAACTTTCTTACTAGATTCAAGTTATTAAGGCTTCATTCCAAACCCTTATATACTGATGAGCAGTAAACAGCATAAAACCTTAACAGACTGCGAGATACTCCGAGGCTCCTGAATGGGAAAGGTTTAAATAAAAAGTTCCATATAGGCGGACAAAGTAGTCCCTGATAAGTTTTTGCGGACTGCACAGGCTAATCTGGGACAGCACTTGATTTGACACACATTCATTAAGCAAAGTTTTCAAAAAAAGAGTGCTTGTAATAATAATCATCACAAAATTGCAAGCACCAACATAATGCAATTATTGATTACAGCTAGTATAAATACAATCATTAAGGGCATCCCATACCCTTATAACTAGAGGAGTGTTGGTGCTGACGTTTTCATCATCGTCATCCTCACAGTTGATGTCTGCAAATCGCTCCATGATATCTCCACCCAGCTTGGATACCTCCACATGGAGCTTGCCTGCGATCTGAGTAATAAGAAACATGGACATCTTTGAATGGACCAATCAGAAACATGGACAACTTTGAATGGACCAATCAGAAACATGGACAACTTTAAATGGACCAATAAGGAACATGGACATCTTTCAATGGACCAATCAGAAACATAGACATCTTTGAATGGACCAATAAGGAACATGGGCATCTTTGAATGGACCAATCAGAAACATAGACAACTTTGAATGGACCAATAAGGAACATGGGCATCTTTGAATGGACCAATCAGAAACATGGACAACTATGAATGGACTAATAATGAACATGGGCATCTGTGAATGGGTGAAAAAAAGAAACAAGGGTAAATTGGAACGGACCAATCAAAGGGAGGAGTAGTAATTATTCAAATGCATCAATTACCTTGATATGCACACAAACAAGAAATCAGCTTTATTATGTCAAACTTTACTGAGATGTGTTTGTTTCCTGGTTGAGAACTGCACAGAAGCCAGTCTAGGGCTAAAACTGGGGGCTTTTCAATATCAAACCAAGAACTCTCAATATCAATTGTTTATGTGGCAATATGTTTCACTATGGTCATAATGGAATTTAATTTAAAATGCCCATTTTGCAGACAAAGAACTTAAAAATCACAACACAAAATCTGCTGGCTACTTACCTCCCCTTGCTGACTGATGATTGGTACATGGTAGTTGAGAGTCACATCATAGAAGAGGCAGTCCAGGAACACGTTGGCCACTCCGATCAGGTTGTGGTTCTCATAAGACTCGTAGAAGGGATCCCCCTTCTGAGGCGGGCCCTCGTCCTGAAGGATGGAGAGTTTGTGTTTTTTGTGTGTGTTTTTTTAAACCTATTTATTTAAGCTTTATTGCATAACAAGCCTAAGTTTTATAGAGTTGTTGTTTAGTGTGAAATTGGGATGCATAAGCAATTTTCAGTTTGTCCGGTTTGTCAAAGATGAACTCTTTACCACTCAGATTGAACTTTGAAGCGTTTGCAGTTTCTTAGGAAAAATAAATAAACTTAAGACCTGTCTTTCTAGATTCAAGTTTTAAAGGCTATATAACTACGAGCAGCAAATAGCATAAAACCTGAATAGAATTCTAAAGGGTAAAGAACAACAAGAATAAGTAAGAAAATAGTATTGCATTATGACCTCCTTGTGAAAATATCCTTGCTGAAAACCAGAAAATAACTTTTTATCTTTTTTTAAATAGTAGTTTGTTTAAATTGAAGGTTTTAAGTAATACCTTGTCTTTTGGTAAAGACATTCCGAACATTTCAACAGTTCAAACAGGGAGTGGAACATATTTTACAGCACTGAATTATAATGAAAGATTTCACATTCCCGAAATTTGGAATAATTCCAGTAACCAACGGAAACACAATGTGACAATGAAAACACGAACATCAAGACCACAACATTTCAGCTGTAAGCTTAAACATTAAGTCTGTTACAGACAAAAGTGCACAAAAAATATTGGCAGCAAAATAGAACATTGTTTCACAAAACATGCCATTAATGAGCAAATAAAACACTAAAACACTTGCGAGACGAGATTTAACCCTTTAATCACAAATATTGAGCATTATTTAAGTTAATTATTTGAAAGAAAAAAGACAAGATGAATAATTTTGTAAGAGTTTCTGAATGAATAAATTTATACACCTCTTTTTTACATTTTGATCTTACAGCCGTTAATATATCCTTTTTTAATATCAAATTTATAATATTTGTGCATGTATCAAACAAAAACATTTGAATTGTTTCTTATCATGTATTACCAATATCCCAGATCCCTTGTGATCTACATTTTGACCCTTTCATGTAAAACCTCATACAGACCATAAGTCATCTCCATAGCCTTGTTCCGAGAAAACAGAGCTTCATGAATTTCAGTAGAGGTTAATGCATTTAAGTAGAGGTTAATGCATTTGAGTAGAGGTTAATGCATTTGAGTAGAGGTTAATGCATTTGAGAAAAAGGTTAATGCATTTGAGTAGAGGTTAATGCATTTGAGAAAAAGGTTAATGCATTTGAGTAGAGGTTAATGCATTTGGTCAGAGGTTAATGCATTTGAGTAGAGGTTAATGCATTTGGTCAGAGGTTAATGCATTTGGTCAGAGGTTAATGCATTTGGTCAGAGGTTAATGCATTTGAGTAAAGAGTCATCAGGGATAAGGCTTTGAAGTCCACGCAGTCAAATCAGAGCAACTGTTTACCCATGTCCATGCAGTCAAATCAGGGGCAACTGTTTACCCATATGCAGGCTTTTCGTCTACAAGAGACTTACTTTAAAACAAAAATCCAATTAAAGCGGAAAGTATCATTCTTGATTAGCCTGTGCCGACTGCACAGGCTATTCTGGAACAAGGCTATGTATACGAGTCTTGTTCTGAGAAAACTGGGCATAATGAAGGTACGTAAAGTGTCGTCCCAGATTAGCCTGTGCAATCCGCACATTCTAATCAGGGATGACACTTTCCGCTTTTATGACATTTTTCGTTTAAATAAGGTCTCTTCTTAGCAAAAATCCAATTTAGGCATAAAGTGTCATCCCTCATTAGCCTATGCAGACTGCACAGGCTAATCTGGGAGGACACTTTACACACATGCATTATGCCCAGTTTTCTCAGAACGCGACTATAAGCACATGCATAAAGCACAGTTTTGCCAGAAGGAGGCTCCAGAGTCTCATGATTAAATGACTCATTTACAGATTACTTTAAGCATTATGTAGTCACCAGGATGCAGGATCACGTGACTATACGGAGTTCCCAATTAAATTTTAACACACTTAAGATTTTTGCAAATGTATTTCAATAACTTAAGATATTTGCAAAAATAAAGTTCTCAACTGTGTGTTTACATTCTGTTCAGCCTGTGTGTAAACCCCTGAAATCCCTGTTGATTCTGCAATCTGTTACAGGTCAATGTTCAGTTATCCCAGACCCACAACCATCCCCTCGTCTCTAGAGCCAGCAATAAGCATGCCACGATACACACCGACTCAGAACTGTCAGAGTCGTCTACCCTGAGTGGCCTCCCCTGCGACTTTCTGTCCTCGTACATCTCTCGCATGTCGATGATCTTGTTCTCAAACTTCTCCATCGACCAGATCTGACTGCCGCGCAGGCGTCGCTTCACCTGGATGGCCGGCTCGCACACGAAGGCACCTCTCTGTGGGTCAGAAGAATTGGTAATGTGTAACCTTAGTTTTAACACTTTACCATTTAAATACACACTTTGATGCATTCTCTCGTATAAACGCGCCTCTCTGTGGTTCAGAGGAATTACTTGAAACCTGTTTATTTTAGCTCGATTGCATCAAAATCTAAGGACTCAATGCTCTTGAGTTAAAATCCTGGGTAGAGCCAATACTTGGTGTCTTAAGGGGATATCTAAAGAACACTCCCACACTGGGGATCTAACCTGTGACCTCATTGTCGTTAGGCTTAACCCTTATCCACATCATCATGGCAAATTCTTACACAATGCAACCTCAAGAATAAGTAAGGTGTAACCTAAAATTGAAGGCATACCAATGACATGACAGCACAGGGCCTGAGAAATTTGGAATTCAGTTAAGTTTTAATTTGGGTTTGTAAACTTTTAATCTGTTTCCTATTGTGCAATAATGATTTGGATTAATTAAAACTAAAATAACAAGAGGTATCATTCTCATGCCTAAAATACCCTTTTTCACCAATACTGATTTTACAACACAATCAAGTGTCAAATATGATCACGTTAAATTTTATCACCAAGATCAAGAGTCACAAACAAGAGCAGGTTTTACCCGTCTGTTGGGACTGAGGTTAGCGGCAGGTATCTGCAGGGTGACATGGGACTCTTACCCGTCTGTTGGGACTGAGGTTAGCGGCAGGTATCTGCAGGGTGACATGGGACTCTTACCCGTCTGTTGGGACTGAGGTTAGCGGCAGGTATCTGCAGGGTGACATGGGACTCTTACCCGTCTGTTGGGACTGAGGTTAGCGGCAGGTATCTGCAGGGTGACATGGGACTCTTACCCGTCTGTTGGGACTGAGGTTAGCGGCAGGTATCTGCAGGGTGACATGGGACTCTTACCCGTCTGTTGGGACTGAGGTTAGCGGCAGGTATCTGCAGGGTGACATGGGACTCTTACCCGTCTGTTGGGACTGAGGTTAGCGGCGGGTATCTGCAGGGTGACATGGGACTCTTACCCGTCTGTTGGGACTGAGGTTAGCGGCAGGTATCTGCAGGGTGACATGGGACTCTTACCCGTCTGTTGGGACTGAGGTTAGCGGCAGGTATCTGCAGGGTGACATGGGACTCTTACCCATCTGTTGGGACTGAGGTTAGCGGCAGG
Source organism: Dreissena polymorpha (assembly GCF_020536995.1). Taxonomy (NCBI): domain Eukaryota; kingdom Metazoa; phylum Mollusca; class Bivalvia; order Myida; family Dreissenidae; genus Dreissena; species Dreissena polymorpha. Next base: position 43,087,282 of record NC_068368.1, on the reverse strand, counting down.
TATCTGCAGGGTGACATGGGACTCTTACCCGTCTGTTGGGACTGAGGTTAGCGGCAGGTATCTGCAGGGTGACATGGGACTCTTACCCATCTGTTGGGACTGAGGTTAGCGGCAGGTATCTGCAGGGTGACATGGGACTCTTACCCGTCTGTTGGGACTGAGGTTAGCGGCAGGTATCTGCAGGGTGACATGGGACTCTTACCCGTCTGTTGGGACTGAGGTTAGCGGCAGGTATCTGCAGGGTGACATGAAACTCTGTCTCCTTGCCCATCTCCTCTGCCAGGAAGTTAGCCTCGCGTACCAGGGCGTTTGCCTTCACAACCTCCTCTCTGAGCAAAGACAGGCTGTGCTTGAACATCTTGTCTCTGAAAAGAGTGAGCCAGGCTCTGAGAAAAAACATGCTTAACCCATTTATGCCTAGTAGACTCTCCCATCCTTCTAAAGTGGATCAATTTATTTCCAAAACAAGGGCTGTTTGTAAAACATGCATGCCCCCCATATGGCCTGTCAATTGTAGTGGCAGCCATTGTGTGAATACGTTTTTGGCACTATGACCTTGACCTTTGACCTAGTGGCCTGAAAATCAATAGGGGTCATCTGCGAGTCATGATCAATGTACCTATGAAGTTTCATGATCCTAGGCGTAAGCTTTCTTGAGTTATCATCCGAGAACCATTTTACTGTGTCAAGTCACCGTGACCTTGACCTTTGACCTAGTGACCTGAAAGTCAATAGGGTTAATCTGCGAGTCATGATCAATGTACCTATGAAGTTTCATGATCCTAGGCGTAAGCGTTCTTGAGTTATCATCCAGAAACCATTTTTCTAAGTTGAGTCACCGTGACCTTGACCTTTGACCTAGTGACCTGAAAATCAATAGGGTCATCTGCGAGTCATGATCAATGTAACAATGAAGTTTCATGATCCTAGGCATAAGTGTTCTTGAGTTATCATCCAGAAACCATTTTACTATTTCGGGTCACCGTGACCTTTAACCTAGTGACCTGAAAATCAATAGGGGTCATCTGCGAGTCATGATCAATGTACCTATGAAGTTTCATGATCCTAAGCCTAAGCGTTCTTGAGTTATCATCCGGAAACCATCTGGTGGACGGACGGACATACGGACGGACGGACCAACATGTGCAAAACAATATACCCCCTCTTCTTTGAAGGAAAGCATAATTAGGGATGTCTAGTATATTTCTATATTCAGAATATTTCTTACAGGAATTCCTTTAAACAAACAGCGCAGACCCTGATGAGACGCAGCATAATGCGGCGTCTCATCTGGGTCTACGCTGTTTGCCAAGGCCTTTTTTCTAGAAGCTAGGCATAAATGGGTTTATGCATGTGCATAGGCTGAGCTGGAATATTTTATCTCTGAGGCAATCTGGATTATTGTAATAGAAATTACCTTTCGTGAGGACATGAGAATATCAGCCTCTTTTGGGAAAACTGGGCTTGACTGCCAAGTGCGTTAAAAGTTGTCTATTATTAGCCTGCACAGGCACACACTTTCCACTTTAACCGTTTTTGTTGTTGTTTAAAGGAATTAGCATCTGAACAAACATTCAGTCTATGCTGACAGTTTTGTCCCTGCTTAGCCTGTGCAAACTGCTAAAGGCAATCTGAGATGATGCTTTACCCACATACAGTGGTTTGGAACAGTTCTTCCAAAAGGAGGCTCCAATACTGTCTCTTCTGCTTGCTGTCTCTTCAGCAAAACCAAAGGACCCCATTGGAAATAAGTGCTTGCACTTTCATGGGTTATCCTTGACCGCAAGGTCAAATAAATACAATGATATCAGTGACATGTGAGAAACATAAGAATATGTTACATTAATGAAACAAGGGCTGTTTGTAAAACATGCATGCCCCCATATGGGCTGTCAGTTGTAGTGGCAGCCATTGTGTGACTACGTTTTGTGTCACTGTGACCTTGACCTTTGACCTAGTAACCTGAAAATCAATAGGGGTCATCTGCCAGTCATGATCAATGTACCTATGAAGTTTCATGATCTTAGGCCTAATTATTCTTGAGTTATCATAGGAAACCATTTTACTGTTTCGAGTCACTGTGAACTTGACCTTTGACCTAGTGACCTGAAAATTAATAGCGGTCATCTGCCAGTCATGATCAATATACCTATGAAGTTTCATGATCCTAGCCATAAGCATTCTTGAGTTATCATCTGGAAACCATTTTACTATTTCGAGTCACTGTGACCTTGACCTTTGACCTAGTGACCTGAAATTCAATAGGGGTCATCTGCCAGTTATTATCAATGTACCTATGAAGTTTCATGATCCTAGGCATAAGCATTCTTGAGTTATCATCCAGAAACCATTTGACTGTATTGAGTCACTGTGACCTTGACCTTTGACATAGTGACTTGACAATCAATAGGGGTCATCTGCCAGTCATGATCAATGTTCCTATGATGTTTCATGATATTAGGCGAAAGCATTCTTGAGTTATCATCCTGAAACCATTTTACTGTTTCGAGTCACTGTGACCTTGACCTTTGACCTAGGGACCTGAAAATCAATAGGAGTCATCTGCCAGTCATGATCAATGTACCTATGAAGCTTCATGATCCTAGACGTAAGTATTCTTGAGTTATCATCCGGAAACCATTTTACTATTTCGAGTCACTGTGACCTTGACCTTTGACCTAGTGAGCTGAAAATCAATAGGGGTCATCTGCCAGTCATGATCAATGTACCTATGAAGTTTCAAGATCCTAGGCCTAAGTGTTCTTGAGTTATACGGAAACCATCCGGTGGACGGACTGACCGACGGACCAACCGACATGTGCAAAACAATATACCCCCTCTTCTTCAAAAGGCATAATAAGCACATCATTCCATATAAACATTTCTATCAACATAGCCATTTTGTGAGCAGTTTTCACCAGAGTCAAAAACAGCTAATCAAAAGCAAAACACAGAAACAATTGTGTATGTTGAACACAAACGAATTTAATAGGGTCATATTGAAGGTATACCTTTTTACTATTTTTAACAGAAACTATTTATTTTGGTCAAAAACACTGAAATATATTTAAAATTATATGTAAACAACTTTCAGAGAAAACAAGACAATATCAGAGACAGTGATGGATAGTCCCCAATTATGTGCTTTATAAATGAATGTTATGATTGTGTGAAAATGAACCATTTATCAAGGGGAAAAAACTCTATTAATTCACCTTCTACGGAAAGACCTGACATTATACGTACTGTCACCCATATATGAAAAAAAAATAAAAAATTATTTATCTTATTATATTAATTATCTTAAGATTTGGCTAATTAGTTCCCTAGATCTTGCGAAAAAACACACAAAAAGTCATTAAAAATGACACACACACATAAAATATATTCATATAAACATAAATCAAAGACTCCCTGAAAATAGTTGTACCAGAATAACCTGACAATAATGCCAAATCTATAGGGATGAGGCATATAAAGTTCACCCAGGTTATGTTGCACTTGTCCTATACTCAATGCATCTGGAACAACTCTTCATGCAGATGCCTTAACCTTTTACCACTTAGATAAGTATTTCAACGCATTTGTAGTACCTAAGAAAGTTACATTTAAATAATAATCTTTCTTAGACTCAAGTTTTAAAGGCTTCATTTTCAACCCTAAGATACTGATGAGCAGCAAACAGCATAAAACCTGAACAGACTGCGAGATACTCGCAGGCTGTTCTGGTTTTATGCTGTTTGCACATAGCCACTTTCGCTTTGCTTCTGAGTGGCAAAGGGTAAATTCTATTTTTTTCACAACAACTTCAAAAAGCCTCAGGTCCTTTCCTGTCCGGCCTAATTCACCTGTCCTGTGCCCACTGCTGGTACTTCCTCTGTATGGCACTCTGCGCCCCCGAGGGTATCAGTCTGATGTCCTCAGGGGGGAAGGGCAGGGAGGGGGTGCCTGGAGACATCAGCTGAAACCTCAACTGCTGCATCTGTCGCTCGTACATCTGCCTCTGCTGCTCCAGGGCAACTGGAAAACAAAATGGCGTCTCATTCTGGAAAACTGGGCCTAATGCATGTGTGTCCTTTCAAACTAGCCTGTGCAGTACAAACATGCTGATCAGGGACAACACTTTCTGCGTTTATAGTATATCTTGTTCAAAAGGGTGTGAATAAGCTTGTTTGAGGTTAAATTTGTGGTTAAGTTTGTTAAAGGTGGAATGATGGTGATTTAGTTATTTTCAGGTCTAAGTCTTTTCTTAGGTTTGACCTCATGTCTTACTTTCTAGATGCATGTGACCCAGTTTCAGTTGGCAAAGATACAGTCAAATTAAAAATTCCTAACTTTTTTCACAAAGATTGAGGCATAAATGTTGTCCCTTATTGTTGCATGCTATACAGATTAAAACAATGCCTAGCAACAGTCAAGATAAATCTTTTGACCATGTTTTAGCATGAATAAGTAATAAATGTAGCATCTAGAGTGGTAACAACTTACTTCTAAGATTTGATATTGTGACCTTGTTTTTTCACCCATGTGACCCAAATTAAAACTCACACAAAATATTGTGAATATAAATATTCAGACCAACTTTCATCAACATTAGGTCATTTAAGCACTTTGTGTTCTGGCGAGCTAATGATAACAAATAACATAAGACTGCTTCCTTGCTCTTCATACAGTTGAAAATGTCCCATTATATAACCTGATCAAAGAATTTTGCATAAAAGAAAACAGGTTTAAAGGCTGAACACAAACAGCACATTTCAGCCTATTTACATATCCAACTATTTCCTTATCAGAGAAAAGTTTCTCCTAGGGAAAAGTACTACAAGAATCCTGAGAAAAGAAACTGGCAGACTGTCGATCCCAATTTTCATCCAGGTCTAATCAGGATTTTAATTATGTTTGTTAATTTGTTCTTAAATTGCCTTCTGACAGTCTCAAGGCCTGAAATAACTCAACTTTCAACTTCAATACTTTCATGACAACAAAAGTGCAAAGTATTAACAAGATACATGAATATTAAACAGATGCCATCTTATTGTGAGCCTCGCTTTGGGAAAATGGGGTTTAATGCATATGGGTCAAATGCTGTCCCAAATTAGCCTGTGCAGATGGCACAGGCTATTCTGGCACTATACTTTTTGCACATGCATTAAGCCCAGTTTGCCAAGAATGTAGATCCTTAGTATGCAGCGTACTAGGTTCATAAATTGAGCCTCTTGTTCTGATAAAACTGGGCATAATACATGTGTGTAAAGTGTCGTCCCAGATTAGCCTGTGCAGTCCACACAGGCTAATCAGGGACGACACTTTCCCCTTAAACTTAAACTTGATTTTCGGTAAGAAGGGACTTCCTTCAAACTAAAAACACCATAAAAGCGGAAAGTGTCGTTCCTGATTAGCCTGTGCGGACTGCACAGGCTAATCTGGGACGACACTTTACGCACATGTATTATGCCCAGTTTTATCAGAACAAGACACAATTTTACATCCAGACTTAGATTGCTGGAATGAACAGATCTATTGCTGTCAACTCAGGCTTCACTTCTGCAATTAACCCATTTAAGCCGAGTGGACTCTCCCATACTTCTAAATTGGATCAATTTATTTCCAAAATTAGGGATGTCTAGTATATTTATTTCTATATTTAGAATATTTCTTACAGAAATTCCTTTAAGCAAACAGAGCAGACCCTGATGAGAAGCCGCATCATGCGGCGTCTTGTCTCGTCTGGGTCTACGCTGTGTGCCAAGGCCTTTTTTCTAGATGCTAGGCATAAATGGGTTGATGTTCCATTTATTGAAAGCAAATAATGTAGGCAAACAACTTTATGTGGAAATACGGTAGAAACATCACAGATGAATAGGGTAAGTTACAACAATTTGCATAAATTGTCATAGACATGAATTTTTAAAGTATTTTAAAGTTCATTTAAGCATAAGCAGGTACAAAAATAGGAAAGGAAAACATATTGTGTTAATTGCATTTTGTATATATTTAATTAAAGTAATAATGAAAGTTACATATGGAAATACTGGCGTTAGCAGTATATATTTCTTAAGAAACTATGCCCCACTAAATTAATGGTAGACGAAATGAGCAATCTTCAATCCCCCTATAAAATAAATGGCCTGCAACATTTCCTGGGAATAACAAGATGCGTTTGTGAAACACAATGTCCCCCTATATGATGTTTGACCTTGAAGGATGACCTTGACCTTGTGAAGGATGACCTTGACCTTGACCTTTCACCACTCAAAATGTGCAGCTCCATGAGATACACATGCATGCCAAATATCAAGTTGCTATCTTCAATATTGCAAAAGAATTCATAAAATAAGCCATTTGGGCCACATATATTTGACCTCTGACCTTGAAGGATGACCTTGACTTGACCTTTCATCACTCAAAATGTGCAGCTCCATGAGATGCACATGCATGCCAAATATGAAGTTGCTATCTTCAATATTGCAAAAGTATTTATAAAATAAGCGATTTGGGCCACATATATTTGACCTCTGACCTTGAAGGATGACCTTGACCTTGACCTTTCACCGCTCAAAATGTGCAGCTCCATGAGATACACATGCATGCCAAATATCAAGTTGCTATCTTCAATATTGCAAAAGTATTCATAAAATGAGCGATTTTGGCCACATATATTTGACCTTGAAGGATGACCTTGACCTTTCACCACTCAAAATGTGCAGCTTCATGAGATACATATGCATGCCAAATATGAAGTTGCTATCTTCAATATAGCAAAAGTTATTGCAAAATGTTAAAGTTGGCGCAAACAGACCAACAGACCAACGGACCAACGGACCAACAGACCAACAGACCAACAGACAGACAGGGCAAAAACAATATGTCCCCCACTACTATAGTGGGGGACATAAAAAAGGCATCAAACCAATTGAACACTAGTGGTCCTGTACATTAAAGCTAACTGATATAATGTCAAGTAATTCAAGTGTATACCATCTTGCATCTACAGAAGACCGAAGGATTCCCTGATGGATTTGCCAATTCCAGCTTTAAAGCTAATATTTTTTAAAAATGAGGCAGCTTTATAAAAGTATGACCCTTTTCCACTTAGATACGTATTTTCACGCATTTGTAGCCTCTTAGAAAAATATATTAAATTAAAGAACCGTCTTACTAGATTCAAGTTTTTAAGGCTTAATCTGCAAATCTGACCAGACTGCAAGTTACTCACAGGCTGTTCTGGTTTTACGCTGTTTGCACATAGCTATTTTCACTTTGCCTCTGAGTGGGGAAGGATTAAATCATTCGTGCTTTGGTAGTCTTCATATGAGCCCAGCTCTCAGGAAGGGTTCAATGCATCTTTTAAAGTGTCATCAAAGATTAGCTTGTGCAGTCATCACAGGCTTATCAGGGATGACACATTCCACCTAGACTGGATTTTAATTTACACGATATTTCATTGAAAAGAAAAATTTCATAGCAGCCAAATTGCCATGATATCACTCACATTGCTTATCAACCTTATGCTGTTTCTGTACAGCCCTGATTGTCTCAGATATCACTCACCTTGCTTATCAACCTAGTACTGTTTATCTGCAGCCATATTGTCTCGGATATCACTCACCTTGCTTATCAACCTCATACTGTTTCTCTACAGCCCATATTGTCTCAGATATCACTCACTTTGCTTATCAACCTCATACTGTTTCTCTACAGCCTGTATTGTCTCTGATATCACTCACCTTGCTTATCAACCTCGTACTGTTTCTCTACATCCCATATTGTCTCTGATATCACTTACCTTGCTTATCAACCTCATACTTTTTCCCTGAAGCCTGTATTATCTCGGATATCCCTCATAATGCATATCAATCTCAAACTGTTTCTCTACATCCCATATTGTCTCTAATATCACTCACCTTGCTTATCAACCTCGTACATTTTCTCTTCAGCCCGTATTATCTCTCATATCACTCACCTTGCTTATCAACCTCATATATTTTTTTTCTGAAGCCTGTATTGTCTCGGATATCACTCATCTTGCATATCAATCTTGCACTGTTTCTCTACAGCCCGTATTGTCTCAGATATCACTCACCTTACTTATAAACCTCATACTGTTTCTCTACAGCCCGTATTGTCTCTGACATTACTGACCTTGCCTATCAACCTAATACTATTCTATATAGCCAGTACTCTGATTATACTCCTCTTGCTTATCAACCTCATACTGTTTCTCTGCAGCTTGTATTTGTCTCTGATATCATTCATCTTTCTTATCAACCTCCTACTGTTTCTCTACAGCCCTTATTGTCTTTGATATCAACCTCACCTTGCATATCAACCTCGTACTGTTTCTTTTTAGCCTTGATTGTCTCAGATATCACTAAACTTGCTTATCAATCTCGTACTGTTTCGCTACAGCCCGTATTGTCTCAGATATCACTCACCTTGCCTATCAACCTCATACTGTTTCTCTACAGCCCCTATTGGTTTAGATATCACTCACCTTGCTTATCACCTTGTACTGTTTCTCTACATCACATTTTGTCTCGCATATCACTCACCTTGCTTATCAACCTCATACTGTTTCTCTACAGCCCGTATTGTCTCTGATATCACTCACATTGCTTATCAACGTCGTACTGTTTCTCTGCAGCCCATTTTGTCTTAGATATCACTCACCTTGCTTATCAACCTCTTACTGTTTCTCTACAGCCCGTATTGTCTCTGATATCACTCACATTGCTTATCAACCTCGTACTGTTTCTCTGCAGCCCTTTTTGTCTTAGATATCACTCACCTTGCTTATCAACCTCATACTGTTTCTCTACAGCCCGTATTGTCTCAGATATCACTCACCTTGCTTATCAACCTCATACTGTTTCTCTACAGCCTGTATTGTCTCTGATAGCATTCACCTTGCTTATCAATCTTGTACTGTTTCTCTACAGCTCGTATTGTCTTGGATATCACTCATCTTTCTTATCAATCTCATACTGATTCTCTACAGCCTGTATTGTCTTGGATATCACTCACCTTGCTTATCAACCTCGTACTGATTCTCTACAGCCTGTATTGTCTCTGATATCACTCACCTTGCTTATCAATCTCATGCTGTTTCTCTACAGCTGGTATTGTCTTGGATATCACTCACCTTGCTTATCAACCTCGTACTGTTTCTCTACAGCCCGTATTGTCTCAGAGATGGGGTCGTTGCTAAACTCTTTCATCATCAACTCCTCCTGTGCAAACCGGAAGTCTATGGTACGGTCTGCATCCTGCATGCTAGCCTGGGGGCCTACAAATGATTAAGGACAACAAATGTAGTCCTAGACTCTGAACAACTATGCATTTTTTTCCATGTTTGCCATATGGTGGAATGATCAAAAAGATTGCGATCTTTTTTAACTGATATAGAAAAATAGATTTGAGCCTCCATCTAAGAAACAAGAAACTGTTGGAGACATGTGATGCTCCCCAAAAGTTTTTTTTGTCACAATATTGCACTTTATATTCAGATAAAAGGAAACGTCTTGAGGGCACAGTAGATGGGGGGACAATAATTTCTTTATATAAAATTTCAAAGGGCCATAACTCTGTGAAAAATCATCCGAACCTGCTGATAATATGCACATCTCCTCTTGGTGGTGAAGCTTCCCATAAAGTTTCAATGAATTCCGGTCATAAGTTGCTGAGAAATTGCCAGGACAAGAATTGCACTATATGTACAGTTAATGCAAAATTTCAGAGGGCCATAACTCTGTGAACAAGAAACTGTCGGAGAGGGGTGATGCTCCCCAAAGAGTTTTTATTGTCACAATATTGCACTATATATTCAGATAAAAGGAAATGTCTTGAGGGCACAGTAGCTGGGGGGACAATAGTTTCTTTATATAAAATTTCAAAGGGTCATAACTCTGTGAAAAATTATCCGACCAGAACCCGCTGATAATATGCACAACTCCTCTTGGTAGTGAAGCTTCCCATAAAGTTGCATTAAATTCCGGTCATTAGTTGCTGAGAAATAGCCCGGACAAGAATTGCACTATATGTACAGTTAATGGAAAATTTCAAAGGGCCATAACTCTGTGAAAAATCATCCGACCAGAACTCGCTGATAATATGAACATCTCCTCTTGTTAGTGAAGCTTCCCATAAAGTTTCATTAAATTCCGGTCATTAGTTGCTGAGAAATAGCCCGGACAAGAATTGCACTATATGTACAGTTAATGGAAAATTTCAAAGGGCCATAACTCTGTGAAAAATCATACGACCAGAACCCGCTAATAATATGAACATCTCCTCTTGGTAGTGAAGCGTCCCATAAAGTTTCATTGAATTCCGGTCATTAGTTGCTGAGAAATAGCCAGGACAAGAATTACACTTTATGTACAGTTAATGGAAAATTTCAAAGGGCCATAACTCTGTGAACAAGAAACTGTCGGAGACGTGTGATGCCCCCCAAAGGTTTTTTTGTCACAATATTGCACAATATATTCAGATAAAAGGAAACGTCTTGAGGGCACAGTAGTTGGGGGAACAAGAATTTTTTTTTATAAAATTTCAAAGGGCCATAACTCTGTGAAAAATCATCCGACCAGAACCCGCTGATAATATGCACATCTCCTCTTGGTAGTGAAGCTTCCCATAAAGTTTCATTGAATTCCAGTCATTAGTTGCTGAGAAATAGCCCGGACAAGAATTGCACTTTATGTACAGTTAATGGAAAATTTCAAAGGGCCATAACTCTGTGAACAAAAAACTGTCGGAGACGTGTGATGCTCCCCAAAGTGTTTTTTTGTCACAATATTTCACTTTATATTCAGATAAAAGGAAACGTCTTGAGGGCACAGTAGTTGGGGGGACAATAATTTTTTTATATAAAATTTCAAAGGGCCATAACTCTGTGAAAAATCATCCGACCAGAACCCGCTGATAATATGCACATTTCCTCTTGGTAGTGAAGCTTTCCATAAAGTTTCATTGAATTCCGGTCATAAGTTGCTTAGAAATAGCCGGGACAAAAATTGTGCACGGACGGACACACCGACGGATGGACAGATGAAGCGGTGCCTATATGCTCCCCCTTAAAACCTCTTGGTAGTGAAGCTTCCCATAAAGTTTCATTGAATTCCGGTAATTAGTTGCTGAGAAATAGCCTGGACAAAAATTGTGCACGGACGGACACACGGATGGACGGACAGACGAAGCGGGGACTATATGCTCCCCCCAAATTTTTTGGGGGGAGCATAAAAAATGGACTTAATGTATGTGTCTAAAGTGTTGTCCTAAATAAGCCTGTGCAGTCTGCAAGAAAGACATTTTCGGCTTTGATGCAATTTTCATCGTTTAAAGGAAGACTCTTTTAAAGGAAAATCAAGTCTTGCTGGAATATGTCTTACCTTATTAGCCTGTGCTGACTGCACAGGCTAATCTGGGATAACACTTCATGCACATGCATTAAGCTCCTTTTCCTAAAGCATGACTTAAATGTATTCCTAAACACAAAACAAACATTTTTTTTCCATGTTGGGGTAAGGTTTGATGTTTTTTTTTAGATGGAATTTTTTTTTTATTGCTACAGCAAACGTAGATTTTCTTCAGTGCAGCATTATTTTTTCATTCCACCTTAGCAAAACTCAATGATTTCTTCTGCAGAATGATAACTAAGATTAATGGTTAAGCTGGTTTGCTGAAAAATTGCTGGGTTCATGAAAATTCCTCAACTGAAGTCACTTTTTGTGTCTGTTATTCTGTTTGTTGATTTAGTCTGCATTGCTTACAAGTAGTTTTCAAACGCATATTTTGTTGTTTGTCTGAATAAAAATGAGAAGATTTCATGTTAGAATGTTCAATCAATAAGGCTGAAAACAGCTTTGATATTTGATCCACATTTTGCAGTAATATGGTTACATTATCACAAGGACCACATCTAAAAACCTCAAGATTTCCAACTTATTTGGATCGCTCCACCTACTTTTGTTTCTTAAATTTCATGTTGTGTTTGAGAACAGTTTAACAACAAGCCCTGATTTCTGTTAATTGAAATTCCCCAGTTTGATACATTTATCTCCAGAGTAATTTAATTACATTTTGTAAACCAGGAAACTTAAGACCTGTATTAGATATGAGCCTTGCTCTGGGAAAACAGGGCTTAATGCATGTTCACAATGTGTTGTGTGAGATCTGGGAAAACAAGGCATAATGCATGTTCACAATGTGTTGTGTGAGATCTGGGAAAACAGGGCTTAATGCATGTTCACAATGTGTTGTTACAGATCTGGGAAAACAGGGCTTAATGCATGTTCACAATGTATTGTGTGAGATCTGGGAAAACAGGGCATAATGCATGTTCACAATGTGTTGTGTGAGATCTGGGAAAACAGGGCTTAATGCATGTTCACAATGTGTTGTGTGAGATCTGGGAAAACAGGGCTTAATGCATGTTCACAATGTGTTGTTACAGATCTGGGAAAACAGGGCATAATGCATGTTCACAATGTGTTGTGTGAGATTTGGGAAAACAGGGCTTAATGCATGTTCACAATTGTTGTGTGAGATCTGGAAAAACATGGCTTAATGCATGTTCACATGTGTTGTTTACAGATCTGGGAGGAACAGGGCTTAAGCATGTTCCAAGTGTTGTGGAGATTGGCAAACAGGGCTCAATGCATGTTCCAATGTGTGTTGTTGTGAGATCTGGGGAACAACAGGCTTAATGCATGTTCACAATGTGTTGTTACAGATCTGGGAGAACAGGGCTTAATGCATGTTCACAATGTGTTGTGTGAGATCTGGGAAAACAGGGCTCAATGCATGTTCACAATGTGTTGTGTGAGATCTGGGAAAAAAGGGCTTAATGCATGTTCACAATGCGTTGTTACAGATCTGGGAAAACAGGGCTTAATGCATGTTCACAATGTGTTGTGTGAGATCTGGGAAAACAGGGCTCAATGCATGTTCACAATGTGTTGTGTGAGATCTGGGAAAAAAGGGCTTAATACATGTTCACAATGTGTTGTGTGAGATTTGAATGTGCAGCCACATGAATAACAAGAGATTGCCAAGCAATATGGTCCCCTACCGGCAAACTCCACCATTTACAGTATTTTTTATTTCATTATTATATTGGTTGCCATAGCAACCAGAATTTTTGACGTAGGAACAAAATGAAATGACGTGCATAATCTCCATATTGCCATCTATCCATGTTTCATGAAAAAATATGAAGAACTTTTAAAATTATCGCAGGATCCAAAAAAGTGTGACGGACTGACTGACAGCCATACATAGTGCAAACCATAAGTCCCCTCTGGTTTCACCGGTAGGGGACAATAAGGATTTTACAGTATTAGCTGTTTAATATGTTGGTTCATTTGTTTCAGTAATTACTTATAATAAACCACTAGTACACATTTAATTCTGAAGTGTGAAGTTTCATTTATTGATAATTTATGACACACCGCCCAGCAGCATATGTGACATTCTTAAACACAAATTTAACAAGGCAACACAGTGCAATGCCTCATCAAAGAATATCCAAAAGTCAGGTAACTATGATAATATTGTAAACCCAATTGCAAAAAAAGATAAAACTCTAATAATAATAAAAAAAGTTGCTCTGAAAACACAGGTTAAATGCATGTGCGTAAAGTACCATCCCAGATTAGCCTGTGCAGACTGCAGGGACAGAACATTCACTTTTACTGATGTTTTGTTTACAGGAAGTCTCTTCTTAAAGAAGAATCCATTCGAGGTGGAAAATGCTGACTGCACAGGCTATTCTGGGACAAAACTTCATGCAAATGAATTAAGCCTTGATTTCCCACAGTGGGACTAAAATGCTGAGCAAAGTCTTACATACATGTTATTCGGCGTCTGTTAACATACCTTGCTTTTATTCCAGAAAATCTATCTATGTCACACAAAAAATGATGTTCTTCAGCTGTCACAGTAATTTTAGTAATTAAATCTCTAAAGAAAACTTCCATGGATTCTGATACATTTTACATGTATATCCAAATGAGTTTATTTATCACGATTCCAAGGTACTCGCACAATCAACACAAGAAACACTATAATATTAAGTTTGTCACAAAGCATCTTTTTATATATATATATATTAAAACTATTGACTTATATAAACTGTTTTCTCATAATTAAATCGGAAAATTTATCTACCATAAAAAAGACCAAATCAATCCAAGATGCAAGTGAAATTCAGTTATACCTAAACACTTAAGGCTACAGGTTTCTTATTTTCTGCTCAATTAATTTCCAATTTCACACTGCCAACACTGAACAAACACTGCAACAGACAGGAAATGTTTGAACATTTGTTTCAATTAAGGCAAAGCCAAGTTAGATCCTGGCGATTTTAATTTTGTTAAATCAATTGATCAATAACTCTCCAATTTCACTGTGTTCTAACATGAATTTATAGCTTCAGTTGCTAATCTACTGTCAACCATCTCTGTCAACAGTGGTGTAACAATCGCATACTTCAATGCAATATGTTTCCTCATACTGGAAAAACTGGGCAGTGCATTAAGTGTCATCCCACACTAGCCTGTGCAGTAGTACACACTAGCTAATCAAGGATGACAGTCTCCGCTTTATTAAATTTTTTGTTTAAAGCAAGTATGCGGTATTTCTATTGATGCTGTTATGTGGACACTGGCCGACTTAACACACATGCATTAACCCATTTATGCCTCGTGGAGTCTCTCCAATCCTTCTAAATTGGATCAATTTATTTCCAAAATTAGGGATGTCTAGTGTACTTATTTCTATATTTAGAATATTTCTTACAGAAATTCCTTTAAGCAAACAGTGCAGACCCTGATGAGATGCCGCATCATGCGGCCTCATATTCAAAGTTACTAAGTCAAAAAAGGGCCATAATTCCGTAAAAATGACAACCAGAGTTATGCAACTTGTCCTTTTACTGTACCCTTATGATAGTTTGCGAGTGTTCCAAGTATGAAAGCAATATCTATGATAGTTTAGGGGTAAAGTGGACCAAAACACATAACTTAACAAAATTTTCAATTTTCTAAGGGCCCATTATTCCGTCCAAATGCCAGTCAGAGTTACATAACTTTGCCTGCACAGTCCCCTAATGATAGTTAATAAGTGTTGCAAGTATGAAAGCAATAGCTTTGATACTGTAGGAATAAAGTGGACCTAAACACAAAACTTAACCAAATTTTCAATTTTCTAAGTATAAAAAGGGCACATAATTCTGTCAAAATGCCAGTCAGAGTTACATTACTTTGCCTGCACAGTCCCCTTATGATAGTTAGTAAGTGTTGCAAGTATGAAAGCAAAAGCTTTGATACTTAAGGAAAAAAAATGGACCTAAACACAAAACTTAAGTATAAAAAGGGCACATAATTCTGTTAAAATGCAAGCCAGAGTTATCTAAGAGTTATCTAACTTTGCCTGCCCAGTCCCCTCATGATAGTAAGTAAGTGTACCAAGTTTGAATGCAATAGCATTGATACTTTCTGAGAAAAGTGGACCTAAACGCAAAACTTAACCGGACGCCGACGCCAAGGTGATGACAATAGCTCATACATTTTAAAAATAAGGATAAGTGTTTTCATTATTATTTTTACTCAGGTTCAACTTACAGCGCTGAATAGGAAAGTGAACTAAATGTTGCAATTCATTAAATCAAAAATGTGTTTTGTTTGTAAACCCTCCATAGGGAATTTTAGGCAGTCATTTGAGAAAATGTATACATGTTTATGTTTTGCGATTGGGAATGGACCTGAATTTTGCCTCAAATTTGACAAAAACAACAGCATTGATAAATGTTCCAAGTTAAACACACTAGTCTAGTTGTGGACCTGGTGAATATGCAGTGCAATTCTAAGGCAGATGGTCCCCTATCAACTGTGCTTAACAGCAAAGTGCAGCTGTCACCATTCACCTTGAAGGGGCCTGATACTATAATCTTAAAGAGTTTAGATAGAGGCTTTTCAAAATTAAGTTCCACACCTGAAGAATAATATGGGCACAATATGAAATGAATAGACTGAAACATTAATCTGGATGGATTTATCATTTACACAAACAAGAAGCTGTCACTGACAGCGCATCCCAGGCGCACACAGTGCATTGTTGAAAGGGTACAGTAAGAATTTGTGATTGAAAACAAAAGAGCAGAACTGCAATCACAAGATGCTGGCATTTTTCTAAATTTAAACATAAGACAATGACTCCTTACAAAAAATCGCAGTGGAAATGTAGGACTGGCGCACATAAGAATGTGACAGACAGAATCACACACACACACACAAATTCTGGTGAGGAGCTAATGAGACCACAATACGTTGGGTGACTTTATAGACGACTGCATAGCTCCTGATCAGACGCGATTGCAGAGGCTGGTTTGGAGCTATGCTGGCCCCATATGGCAGAAGACCCATTTTGGTATGACGTGGGTTTCAGGGGTTTTTATCTGATTTTGGGGAAAGAACCTGGCCTTTTTGGAGGGAGAAAAAAATCGCACGAAACGCCGGAATCGGGGGAAAAATATCGAAAGTTTTAAATAATCAATGAACATATTTTACTGTTTTTAAAACAAATTCAAGGCAACAGATAATTTAATAAGGCAATATGTTTCTATTTTCTTTACTAGATCAGGTTAACTAATATAATTTAAGGTTTCAAAAAAATATGGGAGGTAAATCTCTGTAAGAGGGTAAAAGTTGTCTAGGGGAAAGGGCCAATATTAGGCGAATCTCAAAGAAGGAAAAAAAACACTTGGTTTATTAATGACAACATGTCTATAACTGCACCACAAGCCTAGAACTAAACAAAATCAGTTTGGAACTTATCTTTTTTTTTAGGCACTGAGCCCCGGGGAATTTAGGGGAAACTGCTTTTATACAACCAAATTTGTTTGATGTAGTATTTACAAAATTAATATCCTATACTGGCAAAATTTTGGTGTAATTCAGCTTCTTTTTTTATTGTTTTTTTAACACATCATTTTATGTATTACATACTTTAAACAAGAGATGTGTTGTCAGAAACACAATGCCCCCTAATGCGCCGCTTTTTCTTTTTTTTTACCTTTGACCTTGAAGGATGACCTTGACCTTTCACCACTCAAAATGTGCAGCTCCATGAGATACACATGCATGCCAAATATCAAGTTGCTATGTTCAATATTTCAAAAGTTATTGCAAAACTTTACTGTAAGGTTAAAGTTTTGGGACAGCTAGCTGAATGACAGACAGAAAGAAAGAAAGAAAGAAAGAAAGAAAGAAAGAAAGAAAGAAAGAAAGAAAGAAAGAAAGATAGAAAGACAGAAAGAAAGAAAGAAAGAAAGACAGAAAGGCCAAAAACAATATTCCCCCGATCTATCGATCCGGGGGCATAAAAATCTATTTAAGGGTAAGTGGATTCAAGTTTTACTTGACTCTCATGATCCATTGGGAAAAATTATTCCATTTTTGACATTGGTTATGGCTCCTTTTTCCCAATATAACTCATAAATGTCCCACATTATGCCAAAAAAACAGGACTTAAGCAAGATGCAGCCAGCGAATCCTTTAGCCTAGTCTGCGCATCCACACAGTCTGGCCAGGAGCTTACATTTCCGCTATAAAGACATGCAAAATGTTGTGGTCTCATCAGGAGACAAGGTAGCTCCTGACAAGAATGCGCTTAATGAGCAGGCTGGTCTGGAGCTACCCTGGCCACATATGGCATAAGACCTATTTTTGCATGAAGCGGGTCATATGAGGTAAAGAAAATCACTCTAACGTACAGTTCTGTATGGGGATGTGAACACTTTTTCACTAACATTTGGACATATTTGCAGTCCCTTTGAAAATCAATTCAAATTGAAGAACTTTCTAACTATATTAAATTTTTAAAGGCTTAGTTTCCGACCCTAAGATAGTGATAAGTAGCAAACAATATAAAACCTAAACAGCCTGCAAGTTACTCAAAGGCTGTTCTGTTTTTATGCGTTTTGCATATAGCCATTTTCATTTTGCTTATGAGCAGGAAAAGGTTAAGGAAATATTAGTTCAAAGAATGTCTGTAACATACGGTTCTGTATGGGGGTGTTGAGGCGGAAGAAGTGATTGTTTCCCCAGAGGATCCTGTCTCCGTTGGCAACCTTGGTACGCTCCTTAATCACCGACCCGTTCACACACGTCCTGTAAAGACAATCATGGACATTTAGACCATTTTATTTCAAATATTAAGCTTCTGCAATTTTTTTTTTCAAATGGGGAAATATACCGGTTCCAGCCCAATTGGGAAAAATACGCACGAAAAACCCTCAAATTGATAAATTCGCGTCGTCAAATCTTCATATTGTGAAATTGGTAGTTTTAATTTTTTTGCTCCCAAATAATTTAAAATTTATACTAAATGTTGTCAACTTGTCAATACTTAATTTACTTAGGTTCAAGTCATAGAGCTGATAGGGAAACTAACAATGTTATTTAAAAAAAAAAATTGGCGGGGGGGGAGGGGGAAATCTTCAATTTGGAATTTGTTGTACAGTAATTGGGAAATTTGTAGTTTTTTTCTAATTGGGAAAGTGCCTTTTTCTGGTACTGTATAAAGGAAAATAATTGCTGAGCTTACAAATTTGCAGAAGACATGAAAGGAATTTACATATTCATGAACAAAACTAAAACAAGATGTGTTTGTGAAACACAATGTCCCCCTATATGACGTTTGACCTTGAAGGATTACCTTTACCTTGACCCTTCACCACTCAAAATGTGCAGCTCTATGAGATACACATGCATTTCAAATATAAAATTGCTAGCTTCAATATTGCAGAAGTGACATTACATGAGCAATTTTGACCCATATATTTGACCTTGAAGGATGACCTTGACCTTGACCTTTCACCACTCAAAATGTGCAGCTCCATGAGATACACATGCATGCCAAATATCAAGTTGCTATCTTCAATATTGCAAAAGTACTCATAAAATGAGCGATTTTGTCCACATAATTTTCACCTCTGACCTTGAAGGATGACCTTGACCTTTCACCACTCAAAATGTGCAGCTCCATGAGATGGACATGCATGCCAAATATCAAGTTGCTATCTTGAATATTGAAATACTGCAAACGTGTACATTAAATGAGCGATTTTGACCCATATATTTGACCTTTGACCTTTAAGGATGACCTTGACCTTGACCTTTCACCACTCAAAATGTGCAGCTCCATGAGATACATATGCATGCCAAATATCAAGTTGCTGTCTTCAATATTGCAAAAGTTATTGCAAATGTTAAAGTTGGCGCAAACCAACCAACCAACAGACCAACCAACCAACAGACCAACCAACCAACAGACCAACCAACAGACAAGGCAAAAACAATATGTCCCCCACTACTATAGTGGGGGACATAAAAACATGACATTTTTATGATAATCAAATAAGCTTATGGGAAAACTGGGTTTAATGCATGTGTGTAGTGTTTTTCAATATTAGCCTGTGATAATCAGGGAGAACACTTTTTTCCTACACTGGATTTTGTTTTGAAGAGACCTTTTTGAATCAAAATATATACAAAAGCATACTGCACAGGCTGACCTCGGATAATATTTTAAGCATATGCATTTAGCCTGTTTTCCCAAAGAAGGGCACAATTCTATTCTTAGAAATGGTGACCTATGAATCCACTAACGCCAAAAGCAGTATAAGGTAATATGTATGAAGTTTCATCCGAGTAACTGAACTTGTTTTTTATACGTTTTATAGCGAAAACCCAACACAGATGCTGCCTAAACATCATCAAAAGAGAATCCAAATAATTTTATAAGATAACATTTATGAGTTGTGCCCACCTGGCCCCCTCCACTGGGGTGACATACACTTCCTGGGCGTCTGCTATCTCCACGATGCAATGCTCTGGCTGGATACCCAGGCCGCTCAGTTGGATATCAGGACGTGTCTCCTCGTTAGGACATCCCACAACTGTGCGCTCCTGAAATAGGTAAAGGTCAAGTGTCAGACAACTTTGCGCTCCTGAAATAGGTAAAGGTCAAGTGTCAGACAACTGTGCGCTCCTGAAATAGGTAGGTCAAGTGTCAGACAACTGTGCGCTCCTGAAATAGGTAAAGGTCAAGTGTCAGACAACTGTGCACTCCTAAAAAAGGTAAAGGTCAAGTGTCAGACAACTGTGCGCTCCTGAAATAGGTAAAGGTCAAGTGTCAGACAACTTTGCGCTCCTAAAATAGGTAAAGGTCAAGTGTCAGACAACTGTGCGCTCCTGAAATAGGTAAAGGTCAAGTGTCAGACAACTGTGCGCTCCTGAAATAGGTAAAGGTCAAGTGTCAGACAACTGTGCGCTCCTAAAATAGGTAAAGGTCAAGTGTCAGACAACTGTGCGCTCCTGAAATAGGTAAAGGTCAAGTGTCAGACAACTGTGCGCTCCTGAAATAGGTAAAGGTCAAGTGTCAGACAACTTTGCCCTCCTGAAATAGGTAAAGGTCAAGTGTCAGACACCTGTGCGCTCCTGAAATAGGTAAAGGTCAAGTGTCAGACAACTGTGCACTCCTAAAATAGGTAAAGGTCAAGTGTCAGACAACTGTGCGCTCCTAAAATAGGTAAAGGTCAAGTGTCAGACAATTGTGCACTCCTGAAATAAGTAAAGGTCAAGTGTCAGACAATTGTGCGCTCCTGAAATAAGTAAAGGTCAAGTGTCAGACAACTGTGCACTCCTAAAATAGGTAAAGGTCAAGTGTCAGACAACTGTGCGCTCCTAAAATAGGTAAAGGTCAAGTGTCAGACAATTGTGCGCTCCTGAAATAAGTAAAGGTCAAGTGTCAGACAATTGTGCGCTCCTGAAATAAGTAAAGGTCAAGTGTCAGACAACTGTGCGCTCCTGAAATAACTAAAGGTCAAGTGTCAGACAACTTTGCACTCCTGAAATAAGTTAAGGTCAAGTGTCAGACAACTGTGCCCTCCTGAAATAAGTAAAGGTCTAGTGTCAAACAACTTTGCGCTCCTGAAATAGGTAAAGGTCAAGGGCAGACAACTTTGAGTTCCTGAAATAGGTAAAGGTCAAGTGTTATATGTTAGTTTGTTTGCTATTATTTCATTGTGTTTAAGTTATAGCCCTGTGGAAAAGCTGAATCTTCTTCCTCCCACACTGTAGGTGAACCACTAGGCCATTGAAACAGTGAAATATTAGGTACCAGAGCTTCTACCTCCCACACTGTAGGTGAACCACTAGGCCATTCAAACACTGGAGGTGAACAACTAGGCCATTCAAACACTGTAGGTGAACCACTAGGCCATTCAAACACTGTAGGTGAACCACTAGGCCATTCAAACAGTGAAATATAAGGTACCATAATGAACTCTTTATCATTTAATAGGCATCGAAAAGTATAACATAATAACATGTTATATAACAGTTGGCTTAAAATTACCACAAATACCATTCAATAATAAATGTGAGACATATGCATATAAACAAGTCATATGAATACAAATAGTTTAAATTGCTATTTGCAACAGCGGCAACATAAATTAAGATGGTGGGGGGGCAGTTCAATTAGTTTTGCTGCTAATAATCCTAGGAATCCTTCAAGCGAGAGTCTAATACAGTTACAATTATGTGTTCTTAATTCCCAAGAACTAAATAAAACCATTGACCAGTTACTGAATTATGCTCCATTTATCTGTAAATTAGTCAATGAATCATGGACACCGAGTCCCTGGATGAAAAATCATATCAGTCCATAATTGACGATATAATTACCCCCCTCTACATTTTTAGGCAAATACTTGTATTTGACCAATCATGGCTATACATTTCAGACGTTTCCTGCTAAGATGCAACCTGAAAACTGCAATATGCTATCCAGCATAAAACCAGAAAAGCCATTAAGTTACTCAGGCTTTATAGTTAGATGATCATCAGTAAATAAGCCTTGGTAATGAAGCATTTAAAACTTGAATCTATTAAAAACGGTCTTTAATTTATTTCTATTTTCTAAGGGACTACAAACAGGCCAAAAAACGTATCTTGATGGTAAATGGTTAATAATAGAAAAGTATTGGACAAACAGCACTTAATAAATATAATAGTGGATTAATCTGTGCTCATCTACAGTGTATTATTATTACACCCCTTAAAATTCATTTTTAGCACCTTAATTATGATAAGCTTTATTGAATACACGATAAGTAATTTCCCTTTTACACTTAATTGTGTCGCCTTTAACATATTCACTTTATTCCTCTAAGGCACTCATTCTAACTCTAAACATTTGTATTATGAATATTCTAACCCAAATAGGGTGCGCATTTACCTTCCTGATCCACAATCAACCAAGTTATGGCCAGTTTATGGACAATTAAAACCTTGGTTTTATTGGCATGAAAATCATGCTAAAACAATAACTGCCCATTTTTGGTTTGTTAACACACCAATATAACATTGCGCAAGTGTATTGTTTTGGCTATAATGGTCAAGACAATCTCTTCTGACACTTATAACTAACTCTGGCAATATGACAAGAAGCTTTCTGTTAGGCCTGACACATTCTCCACCAATAACGGAAGCAATCTATCAAACTGGTAAGCTAGATTTATACACAGATCTATCCCTCGAAACTCTTTCTCCATGGTGTCTAAGGGACAAAAGTATGATGCAAAAAAGCATTGTTCACTATCTGCAGCAACGCAAACATATGGGACATGCATTGATTATTTCTCACTAAATTGAAAATACTTGAATCCTGTAAAAAAAATAATGCCCTGTTAGTCTATACTTAAATTTATGCTGAACAAATATTGAAATCAGTATAATAAATACTGAACAATTTTGATATTCATTCTTGTTTGCTGTTTTTGTTTGAAACACATCATTACAGAACTGTTGCTTAGACTGTCTTGCGTGATGCTTACCATAAATAAAAATTACTGTAATAAAAGGAGGTCAAATACCAGAGTAAAATAGTTCCATAAACAGTACTTCTGTACCAGGAAATAAATTAAATAAATGAGAGATCCAAACAGAAATCCAATATTATGAAAGTAGAAAAAATCTTTCATTCAAAAACAAAAATGACTGCTTTGGCATTTATTTACAATTAACCAGGCGCCCAAGACAATAATGATAGATACTCCTGTACAATCAATTGGGAAGTACATATGTTAAACATTTAGTGATAAGAATGGTCATAGTATAAATATTTGCTTGTACAGAAATTGCATCATCATCATCAACATCAGCAGCAGCAGCAATAGCAACAGCAGCAGCTGAATCATCATCAACTTCTTCTTCTTCATCATCATCCTCTTCTCAATCAATCATCAGCATCATCATTGTCATAATTATCATTGTTATTGTCATTAACAAAATTAAAACAAGAGATGTGTTTGTCAGAAACACAATGCCCCCTAATGCGCCGCTTTGAATAAAAAAAATACCTTTGACCTTGAAGGATGACCTTGACCTTTCACCACTCAAAATGTGCAGCTCCATGAGATGCATGCCAAATATCAAGTTGCTATCATCCATATTGCAAAAGTTATGACCAAGTTTAAAGTTTTGTGACACATACAATGACAGACAGACAGACAGGCCAAAAACAATATACCCCTGATCATTCGATCCAGGGGCATAAAAATTGGGTCACATATTGCAGTTCTATCAAATACCAGAATAATGACACCTGCTCTAATTGTATCTGGATTGACATACAATGTAACATTTAAAAGTTCTTACCAATAGAATCAACCAAATTCAAACTTTTGCTCATGCACCAACATGAAAATAGATTCATCAAAGAAGTGTTTTTTCTGTTCATCTGTTTCCCTTTAATAATCGTATTCTGTCCTGGTATTGAAATCTCTCCATTATTCTTCAACAACTTGCAACCACCCAAATGACAAACAGAACTAAGACCTGTTTCCGCTAATTCAATCTGTAAAACCTCCGCACAAATCTGATTGTCACAGACTGCAATGAATGCCAAATAATTTCAAGAAACTAGCAGCACTTTCCATCATACAGACTTCAGACGATTATTAACGAATTATCTTAGAGAGAATATGATAACTGAAACAGGATAACATAATAAAAACATCTTGTAAAATGGGCACAACAGACAATCCTACTTGATTATACTTGAGAAACACAGTGATATCTTGAAATTGATGATATCTTCATCAATTTGGTGCTCATTTATGGAAGCCCAACAACTTGAAGCAAATTTGTCCTTGTAACCTTGAACAACAGGTGGATAGTAGGCAAGTAACTGGTGTGGAGTGAGAAAATAGTAACAAGTGTTCAAAATGGCAGCCAATGGCTGATTATTCGATGGGTTTTTTGGCAAAGTTTTGAAAGGTTTGTATATTTAATATACTTATTCCACATTATCCTTGCGCACAGGGTGATCTACTAGTATCAATTTAACCTCGGTGCAAATCCTGTAGGTGCATTATCAATATTTAAAAAGTTATTGACGACTTTATATGCAAGTGTGTGATTGTTTAAGTTTGCCATGGTTCAGTCTTTGGACATGCTTATGTCATATATGAGGTTTTCTCAGCAGTTTTCATTAATAGGTTAAATCAAGAACCATCATAGTTTACCTTACATGAACACCACAATGCTTCCATCAGGCAATCGCAATATATGCATCAACATTCCAAAAAATAAACCCCAATAAATGTACAGCCTTTCAAAAGTTTGAAAGGAAATATTTAAAAAAATCAAATGTTGGCCGTCATATTGAACACCAGTTACTATTCCCCCCCCCCCCATGTTAAAATTTCAAACCAATTTGCCTGATTGCATGATTGTAGGTCAATGCTTTCTGAAAAAAATGTACCAACAAAAATTCATTATTATTTCTGGGTAGACCTCCGTATTATGCTATTGCAGAATAGTAAATAATACAGACTGCGTCACAAAAATTCTCACATAGAAAACAGAAAATCATTATAAAGAAGAGTGAAAACTTTATAATCTTCAGGCACTGTTTAAATAACTTAGTTATTAAACACAGCATTGAACATTTGTTCACAATGAAAATAAATTGTATCATCTTACAATTGAGCATTTTCAGAAAAAGAAAGCTTAAAACAATTTTCATAAAATCTGACAACGAGGTGTTGATTGTAAAGGTTCTGTAAATAAAGTTTGTGTATGAAAATAAAGTCTTCCTCTAGGAAAACAGGGCTTAATGCATGTGCATAAGGTAACGTCCCAGATTGGTCTGTGGGATCAGATTCCACCTATACTGGATTCTTGCTAAGAATAGACTTCCTTTAACCAAAATACAATTAAAGCTAAAAGTGTTGTCCCTCTTCCTGTGTGGACAGCACAGGCTAATATGGGACTACACTTCACACACATGCATTAACCCCCCTGTGTGGACAGCACAGGTTAATATGGGACTACACTTCACACACATGCATTAACCCCCCTGTGTGGACAGCACAGGCTAATATGGGACTACACTTCACACACATGCATTAACCCCCCTAAGACTACACTTCACACACATGCATTAACCCCCCTAAGACTACACTTCACACACATGCATTAACCCCCCTGGGACTACACTTCACACACATGCATTAACCCCCCTGGGACTACACTTCACACACATGCATTAACCCCCCTGGGACTACACTTCACACACATGCATTAACCCCCTGTGTGGACAGCACAGGCTAATATGGGACTACACTTCACACACATGCATTAACCCCCCTAAGACTACACTTCACACACATGCATTAACCCCCCTGGGACTACACTTCACACACATGCATTAACCCCCTGTGTGGACAGCACAGGCTAATATGGGACTACACTTCACACACATGCATTAACCCCCCTAAGACTACACTTCACACACATGCATTAACCCCCCCTGGGACTACACTTCACACACATGCATTAACCCCCTGTGTGGACAGCACAGGCTAATATGGGACTACACTTCACACACATGCATTAACCCCCCTGTGTGGACAGCACAGGTTAATATGGGACTACACTTGACACACATGCATTAACCCCCCTGTGTGGACAGCACAGGTTAATATGGGACTACACTTCACACACATGCATTAACCCCCCTGTGTGGACAGCACAGGTTAATATGGGACTACACTTCACACACATGCATTAACCCCCTGTGTGGACAGCACAGGCTAATATGGGACTACACTTGACACACATGCATTAACCCCCTGTGTGGACAGCACAGGCTAATATGGGTCTACACTTCACACACATGCATTAACCTCCCATGTGTGGACAGCACAGGCTAATATGGGACTACACTTCACACACATGCATTAACTCTTCCTGTGTGGACAGCACAGGTTAATATGGGACTACACTTCACACACATGCATTAACCTCCCATGTGTGGACAGCACAGGCTAATATGGGACTACACTTCACACACATGCATTAACTCTTCCTGTGTGGACAGCACAGGTTAATATGGGACTACACTTCACACACATGCATTAACCCCCCTGTGTGGACAGCACAGGTTAATATGGGACTACACTTCACACACATGCATTAACCTCCCATGTGTGGACAGCACAGGCTAATATGGGACTACACTTCACACACATGCATTAACCCCCTGTGTGGACAGCACAGGCTAATATGGGACTACACTTGACACACATGCATTAACCCCCTGTGTGGACAGCACAGGCTAATATGGGACTACACTTCACACACATGCATTAACCTCCCATGTGTGGACAGCACAGGCTAATATGGGACTACACTTCACACACATGCATTAACCCCCCTGTGTGGAAAGCACAGGCTAATATGGGACTACACTTCACACACATGCATTAACCCCCCTGTGTGGACAGCACAGGCTAATATGGGACTACACTTCACACACATGCATTAACTCTTCCTGTGTGGACAGCACAGGTTAATATGGGACTACACTTCACACACATGCATTAACCCCCTGTGTGGACAGCACAGGCTAATATGGGACTACACTTCACACACATGCATTAACTCTTCCTGTGTGGACAGCACAGGCTAATATGGGACTACACTTCACACACATGCATTAACCCCCTGTGTGGACAGCACAGGCTAATATGGGACTACACTTGACACACATGCATTAACTCTTCCTGTGTGGACAGCACAGGCTAATATGGGACTACACTTCACACACATGCATTAACCCCCCTTTTACCATAGTGAGGCTTAATTCTATTTTGACTATTTTTGTTCAAACTTGATTATGTATCCTCAAGATTCAAAGTGCTGTCTGACAGATCTGGGCCAATGAAATGTCTTGTAATCCCCAGCTTAGGCAGTAAACACATTAAAGGCACATAAATCACTCAAATCATTTCCACAAAAGAACACAGACACAAGAAGAATAATGACAGAGTTACACTAGCACCAACAAATGTAGAATTCACAAGATGCTTAGTAATCTTTATGTCAAATGATTCTATGGTAAAATCGCAGTTCCTAATTTTCAATTTTTACAAAATACATATAGCACCAACTTTTTTACATAGAGATCTACTAAAACACTGATTTTTCATAAGCGAAAAAGCTTTATAACAAGACTTAATGCCAAGCAATATTTGTCCCCTACCGGCTCCACCATTGTCAGTAATATTTTTTTTTTCATTTGTTGCCATAGCAACCAGAATTTTTGATGTAGGAACAAAATGAAATTACGTGCATAATGACCATATTGCCATCTATCCATGTTTCAAGTTTCATGAAAAAATATTAAGAACTTTTAAAGTTATCGCAGGATCCAGAAAAGTGTGACAGACTCACAGACTGACAGACTGACTGACTGACGAACTAAAAAACACACAGAGGAAAAACCTTAAGTCCCCTCTGTTGAAACCGGTAGGGGACAATAAGCAAAGTATTCACACAAAATGCCAAGATTGCCCTTATGCGCTCACCTGAGTTAACGGCCACCAAATTTCTGAAGACTTGACCAGGTGCTCTAGATTTTTACCACACTTGACCCATATTCAAACATGGCCTTAATATTGTCAATATAGACATTCCAACCAAGAGTTGCCCTAAAGTGGTAACAAGTTCTTTCCAAGATAAGCATTCTGGCCAGGTTGTATCAGCCTTGAGTCATAAGATTTCTTATAAAGTTTTAACCTGGTGACCTGTTTTGAAGACGCTACTGACCCACATTCGAACATTCTTAAGTACTCTGAAGACAATAATTATAACCAAATTTCATAAAAATTGAGTCACAAATGAAATCTAGATTGGTACCAATTTTATTTTAAGATCTGACATGGTGACCTAGTTTTTGGATGCACATGACAGACATTCTAACTTGGCCTAGATATTGTCAAGACAAACATCTTGACCAAGTTTCATAAAGATTTAATCATAAATATGGCCTCTTGAGTGGCAATAAAGGCTTTTCTGAGATATGACCTAGTGACCTAGTTTTTGGAATGCATGTGATCCAAAGTATAAGTCGGTCTAGATTTAGTAAAGATAAACATTAAAACCAAGTTTCATTACGATTGAGTTACAAATGTGGCCTCTCGAGTGCAAAAAATTCTTTTCTAAGATTTGACATCTAATTATTGGACGCACCTTACCCAGATTTGCACTCTGCCTAGATTTTGTCTAAATAAACATTCTAAGAACCTTTCATTGAGGTTAAGTCATTAATGTAGCATATAGAATGGCAAGAACGTTTTTCTAAGATTTGCCCTAGGGACATTTGAATGCACTTGACTCACATTCGAACTTGGCCTAAGTTTCATCAAGGTTGGATAAAAAAGGTAGTCTATGGAGTGGTAACAAGCTAAATTTTTACAATGCACACTTCACGAATCTTGTAAACTATAGACAGACCATGCATATTACATTTAAAATCTCAAGGTCATGATAAATCCATAAAATATTGATTCACACATATTAATAAATTCCATAATTATGAAAATTTAATTTGTTTTTTCAAACCTTCAAAATGCAATCTGTTTGGAACTTGACAGTGCAAAATATAACATCCAACATTAATCAATACACACACAGCAGTTGGAATAGTAAACACATTTAATGACATTAGCATTGAAAAAACTAATATTTTGTCATGGACAATGTCTTACAACACACTCCAAAACTATTTTCATTATCTGGAGGTTGCTAAAATTTACAAAGACTCTTTTATGGAATTTACTTGTCTTTCACAATCAAAGCTCTTATCTTGTTAAATATCTTCACAGCAAACCAGTCAATTTTCCTTAGTTCAGCTTATTTCATCTTTAAAACAGCTTTCCTTAAGGCATCATAATTTCCCTCTCTGAGAACTTGTGTAAGAGATTTTATTGTCACCAAACACAAAACAACACTATATTATTTGAATATCGAACATCAAACTTGGAATGGATATAATTTTGCTAATTTTTGTTTTAAAAATCACACTGTCTGTTTCATTATCTGAAAATATTTTTGTATTATTCTGTATACATTTACATTTAGTATAAAAGGCATTTGTCCACATTTTTTCCATAGTAGTGATTGTAATTTTTATCATTATAACTGTATTTTAACTGTTTTTTTAAAACTGTGTTTACACAGTCTTACACACGCATGGACACAGATACATTTTTTAGCCTTTTCAAACATATCCAATTTTACATCCACTTTTGTAATGAAATCAATTTAAATGATGTTATTGTATATACAAATGTCTATGTTCCTTATATTTCGTAAACATTCATTAATTCAACAGTTAAAATAGCATATAATGCATTGTTAAAAAACACAGTTTATTCCAAGATTTATGTCGAATTCCAACTTCACATATAAAGGTGTTTCTAAGAGATGTAATTGCCAGCAAAAATACATCAACAACACTTACAATCACCAACTCTCAGCTAAAAAAGCTCCTCTGATTCAAAGGTTCCCCTTGGTAAAGCCTTACAGCCTGAATTCAGGTCCATATCTCACACAGTAAAAGCCTCCAAGCAATAAAATCTGACCACATACATATTATATTGGACACAAGAAAGCCTGTCGGACATTGCAGGACACGGGAGAAAATCGCCTCAGCAACAGGCTAAGCTTGGCACCATTATTGGAGGCTGTCATTTGACACTGAATTCATTACTACAGTCCAGTGGATATAATGAATTCCACTTCGTATTATGCAATTAACCCATTTATGCCTAGTGGACTCTCCCATCCTTCTTAATTGGATCAATTTATTTTCAAAATTAGGGATGCCTAGTATATTTATTTCTATATTTAGAATATTTCTTATAGAAATTCCTTTAAGCAAACAGCGCAGACCCTGATGAGACGCCGCATCATGTAGGCCTTTTTTATAGACGCTAGGCATAAATGGGTTAACAATGAAGTATGTGAATTTGAAATAAGACCTAAAACTTGGAATGCATCTGATTTGGGGGATTTTCACAAACATAACTGTTCATTTCATGTTTTGAAGGTATTTTTGTAATATTATTTCTATACTTTTAGTAAAATAAGCATATTTCTGTAACTTTTTCATTATCAATTATTATTATAGCTTTTGTTTCTGTTAACTGTATTTGTAAACTGTATTAAAGCACACATAACACAGTTGCATTTTTTGAGAATTTAAACATTTTTAAGTTAACATCAAGTTTTGTATCAATTAATACGCAAATATACATGCAGGTTTTTATTTAACTTATTATTTGTCAAAAATAATATTAACAAGTATAACTGCATTTAATGCATTTATGACAAAAAAGAGTTTATACCAAGATTGCTGTCTTATTCCAACTTCACATGTAAGTGGGTTTGTGTAACACATGGGCAAAGGGGTGGCAAAATCTCATGATTCTCACTTGCCCCTGGAAAACTAAATGAGCTCCACAATGAGAACATGGGGCTTAATGCATGTACATTAACCCTTTACCATTTAGATACCTATTTTCACGCATGACCCCGTTAAGAAGGGACTTCCTTTAAATGAACCATTCCATAAAAGCGTAAAGCGCATTCTCTGTTTAGCCAGTGAAAACTGTGCAGGTAAAGCGCATTCTCTGTTAAGCCAGTGAAGACTGTGCAGGTAAAGCGCATTCTCTGTTTAGCCAGTGAAGACTGTGCAGGTAAAGCGCATTCTCTGTTTAGCCAGTGAAGACTATGCAGGTAAAGCGCATTCTCTGTTTAGCCAGTGAAGACTGTGCAGGTAAAGCGCATTCTCTGTTTAGCCAGTGAAGACTGTGCAGGTAAAGCGCATTCTCTGTTTAGCCAGTGAAGACTGTGCAGGTAAAGCGCATTCTCTGTTTAGCCAGTGAAGACTGTGCAGGTAAAGCGCATTCTCTGTTTAGCCAGTGAAGACTATGCAGGTAAAGCGCATTCTCTGTTTAGCCAGTGAAGACTGTGCAGGTAAAGCGCATTCACTGTTTAGCCAATGAAGACTGTGCAGGTAAAGCGCATTCACTGTTTAGCCAGTGAAGACTGTGCAGGTAAAGCGCATTCTCTGTTTAGCCAGTGAAGACTATGCAGGTAAAGCACATTCTCTGTTTAGCCAGTGAAGACTATGCAGGTAAAGCACATTCTCTGTTTAGCCAGTGAAGACTATGCAGGTAAAGCGCATTCTCTGTTTAGCCAGTGAAGACTATGCAGGTAAAGCACATTCTCTGTTTAGCCAGTGAAGACTATGCAGGTAAAGCGCATTCTCTGTTTAGCCAGTGAAGACTGTGCAGGTAAAGCGCATTCACTGTTTAGCCAATGAAGACTATGCAGGTAAAGCACATTCTCTGTTTAGCCAGTGAAGACTGTGCAGGTAAAGCGCATTCTCTGTTTAGCCAGTGAAGACTATGCAGGTAAAGCACATTCTCTGTTTAGCCAGTGAAGACTATGCAGGTAAAGCACATTCTCTGTTTAGCCAGTGAAGACTATGCAGGTAAAGCACATTCTCTGTTTAGCCAGTGAAGACTATGCAGGTAAAGCACATTCTCTGTTTAGCCAGTGAAGACTATGCAGGTAAAGCGCATTCTCTGTTTAGCCAGTGAAGACTGCAGGTAAAGCGCATTCACTGTTTAGCCAATGAAGACTATGCAGGTAAAGCACATTCTCTGTTTAGCCAGTGAAGACTGTGCAGGTAAAGCGCATTCTCTGTTTAGCCAGTGAAGACTATGCAGGTAAAGCACATTCTCTGTTTAGCCAGTGAAGACTATGCAGGTAAAGCACATTCTCTGTTTAGCCAGTGAAGACTATGCAGGTAAAGCACATTCTCTGTTTAGCCAGTGAAGACTATGCAGGTAAAGCACATTCTCTGTTTAGCCAGTGAAGACTATGCAGGTAAAGCGCATTCTCTGTTTAGCCAGTGAAGACTGTGCAGGTAAAGCGCATTCACTGTTTAGCCAATGAAGACTATGCAGGTAAAGCACATTCTCTGTTTAGCCAGTGAAGACTGTGCAGGTAAAGCGCATTCTCTGTTTAGCCAGTGAAGACTATGCAGGTAAAGCACATTCTCTGTTTAGCCAGTGAAGACTATGCAGGTAAAGCACATTCTCTGTTTAGCCAGTGAAGACTATGCAGGTAAAGCACATTCTCTGTTTAGCCAGTGAAGACTATGCAGGTAAAGCACATTCTCTGTTTAGCCAGTGAAGACTATGCAGGTAAAGCACATTCTCTGTTTAGCCAGTGAAGACTATGCAGGTAAAGCACATTCTCTGTTTAGCCAGTGAAGACTATGCAGGTAAAGCGCATTCTCTGTTTAGCCAGTGAAGACTGTGCAGGTAAAGCGCATTCACTGTTTAGCCAATGAAGACTATGCAGGTAAAGCACATTCTCTGTTTAGCCAGTGAAGACTGTGCAGGTAAAGCGCATTCTCTGTTTAGCCAGTGAAGACTATGCAGGTAAAGCACATTCTCTGTTTAGCCAGTGAAGACTATGCAGGTAAAGCACATTCTCTGTTTAGCCAGTGAAGACTATGCAGGTAAAGCACATTCTCTGTTTAGCCAGTGAAGACTATGCAGGTAAAGCACATTCTCTGTTTAGCCAGTGAAGACTATGCAGGTAAAGCACATTCTCTATTTAGCCAGTGAAGACTATGCAGGTAAAGCACATTCTCTGTTTAGCCAGTGAAGACTACTGTGAAACCATTTATTTTCGACAGCACAAAATTTCGTCATTTTTATAAAAATGACGATTTCGTCAGCACTTAAATTCGCCGATTTATGATTTTGAATTTTAAAAAAATGCGTCAGTCAATATCCGATTTGTGTGTAATACATATTCGCGATCAATCGCAGTTGCGAAAAATCGTGGTACGAATGCGGGAACACACTTGAGAATCACTGCAGGAGGTGGGGCCTGTTTGTCACATGCCAATTAACTAGTCTTTTGTTATCAAGGGACAGTAATGGACCCTCTTAATGTATGCCATTAACACGTTCATTGTTATGATTAGCGGACAAGTGGGATCGAATAACCGTTAACGAGTGTTTGTAACAACGAAGCCAATTGCCAATTGGGTATGTGTTCTAGTTGGTATGAGTTTTATTAAAATGCTGTCAATACCGTTTTAAAACTGTTTGTGTTATACGAAAGAGGTTCCAGTTTGTTAAGTGTTTTTTTTTCAAATAAAATGCTTTTTTATTCTAATATCAACATTAAAATTAGAAACTCTATGTGTGTGTTTGTTCTTAAAAAGTAAACTACCGGTATATAAATCAATAATGTCAATAATTCAAAATTAAATAAATTGATACATATAAAATAGTAATAAGTGTGGTTAAACGCAAACAATCAAACAACAAACAGCAATTAAAATATTCTTTATTAATTTGTGATAAATACGCATGTTGATCACACATTTGGTTTATTGTCTTTCATCGGCATTCGCTGCGTGATGGCTAATATGCAACACCCCTGAAAAACACAATGCACCTAATGGGTAATACAGTTATAAACAATTAGCGCTATTTCATTACCATTCTACATAAACGAAGTCAACGCATTCGATACAGCTGTAATGCACACGCGTTTTAAAGAAGTGTCACGTGTCAGTTAAGTACCTTGTGTAATCTACATCCCTTTGTGTCAAAACCGGATTTATCTTGATTACGAAACAGCAGTGAATGTGTGCATGGATTATGTTGGAATTTAATGCCTCATGTGTACGGTAAAGTTTTAAAGTATTGTTCAACTTGGTGTTTGTATTTGTTCAAACATAGAGCATGATTGTTCGTTAGGATCTTAAATTCGCCGATCGGTCGACTGACGAAATTTATGAAAATTAATGCCTGGCGATTAATAATGGTTTCACAGTATACAGGTAAAGCACATTTTCTGTTTAATCAGTGAAGACTATGCATGTAAAGCACATTCTCTGTTTAACCAGTGAAGACTGTGCAGGTAAAGCACATTCTCTGTTTAGCCAGTGAAGACTATGCAGGTAAAGCACATTCTCTGTTTAACCAGTGAAGACTATGCAGGTAAAGCACATTCTCTGTTTAGCCAGTGAAGACAATGCAGGTAAAGCACATTCTCTGTTTAGCCAGTGAAGACTATGCAGGTAAAGCACATTCTCTGTTTAACCAGTGAAGACTGTGCAGGTTAATCTGGAACTTAACTGTGTGCACATGCATTAAGCCCTCTTTTCCTAGAGTGAAGCTTATTTATAATCATAATAACTTTCACAGTAGCATTGCTCCTCAGTCACTTTGCAACTATTTGTCATTATGAACTTCTATAAAACCACATTAGCTTTTATAATTTTCAAGTAATTTTTATTATAAACAATTCAACAAGCCAAGCTCTTAATATTTCTAATATAAAATTGCAGTAACAACAGTTCTAGAGGGATACTAAATATTAATGAACAAAATGGTACATTTTATAGAACTCTTCCGTTTGTAAACATGATTAACAATTTATGGCATGCTTGTCGCATTATACCCTTGTCTGTAAACATGATAAACACTATGTGGCATACTTGACACAATATACTTTGACACATTATACTTGACACATTATACTTGACACATTATACTTCACACAATTTACCTGACACAATTTACCTGACACATTATACTTGACACATTATACCTGACACATTATACTTGACACATTACACTTGACACATTATACTTGACAAAATTTACCACAACAAACTATTCCAGACCTCAAATGCTCTTGGACAGATTCCACAACAAAGGGCTACAGATTGTATCTGACAATCTGTCAAACTCAACAAACAACTAACATCCCAAAGGGTTTGAATGGTGTAAATAAATCCCCGCTAAATACCATCAATAGTCCAATCTAACTGTGCCATACACCAAAACCCCATCAGGAAATTGTTTTTCCAACTGATTGTCTTTCCAATATTTGTTGACTATTAAAAAACAGTGGATATCAAATGGTCTGTTAGTTAACCCTTTGCATGCTGGGAAATTTGTCGTCTGCTAAAATGTCGTCTGCTGAATTTCTAAAATTAGCATTTTCTTCTTTTTTTTTCAAAGAATACAATCAGAATAGCAAACTGCTTGGATCCTGATGAGACGCCACGTTCTGTAGCGTCTCATCTGGATCCAAACTGTTTGCAAAGGCCTTCAAAATTCGATTTCAGCACTGAAAGAGTTAAGAGTGCATTTAGTTTAATCAATACTGGAAGCAAAGTATTTTAAGCTCAGAGTCACCAAAGAAAAATCTGAAGCCTGTATTTTACCAAATATTTTCAAATCCGCTCTTTATGCCACAAAATTTAAGCACAGTAGTAGTGTTATTTTTGTAATTTTAAGATGACATATATTTTGCAAATTATTAGGGAATTGTTAGCAAAGAATTTTATTAAAAATATTGTGTGTTAACTGATCAATATCTTTAGACAACACAATCAACATTGCAATACTCTTTGAAAACATACAACTGTTGTAAATGACCTTAAATTATGAACTTAATAGACACTTTACTTTTTAATAGAATAATTGTATGGAGTTACATATACTAAACAAGATGTGTCTGTGAAACACAATGTCCCCCTATATGATGTTTGACCTTGTAGGATGACCTTGACCTTGACCCTTCACCACTCGAAATGTGCAGCTCCTTGAGATACACACGCATTTCAAATATAAAATTGCTAGCTTTAATATTGCAGAAGTGACATTACATGCGCAATTTTGACCCATATATTTGACCTTGAAGGATGACCTTGACCTTGACCTTTCACCACTCAAAATGTGCAGCTCCATGAGATACACATGCATGCCAAATATCAAGTTGCTATCTTCAATATCGCAAAAGTATTCATAAAATAAGCGATTTGGGCCACATATATTTGACCTCTGACCTTGAAGAATAACCTTGACCTTTCACCACTCAAAATGTGCAGCTCCATGAGATTCACATGCATGCCAAATATCAAGTTGCTATCTTCAATATCGCAAAAGTATTCATAAAATAAGACATTTGGGCCACATATATTCGACCTCTGACCTTGAAGGATGACCTTGACCTTTCACCACTCAAAATGTGCAGCTCCATGAGATGCACATGTGTGCCAAATATCAAGTTGCTATCTTCAATATTGCAAAAGTATTAATAAAATAAGCGATTTGGGCCACATATATTTGACCTCTGACCTTGAAGGATGACCTTGACCTTGACCTTTCACCACTCAAAATGTGCAGCTCCATGAGATACACATGCATGCCAAATATCAAGTTACTATCTTCAATATTGCAAAAGTATTCATAAAATGAGCGATTTTGGCCACATATATTTGACCTCTGACCTTGAAGGATGACCTTGACCTTGACCTTTCACCACTCAAAATGTGCAGCTTCATGAGATACACATGCATGCCAAATATGAAGTTGCTATCTTCAATATAGCAAAAGTTATTGCAAAATGTTAAAGTTGGCGCAAACAGACCAACAGACCAACAGACAGACAGGGCAAAAACAATATGTCCCCCACTACTATAGTGGGGAACATAAAAAGTATTTTGTCAAGCCAAAATATATGCATATATTAAACCTTTTATAAACATGGGTTTTCTTTGTATACACTGATTTAAGAATCAATCTCAAAACTGCATTATTCAAAAGATTTTGTTTTGTTATTAAGGACTGAAATTTAAACAGATAGAAGCCTTGAAAGTACTTTTTACACCATGAGTAAATTTAATTTCAAGCAAATTTACTAACAAAACTGTCACCACATACGATTTGCATCCCCTCAGAAGAATAATGTTCATGGTAATCAATCATAATACTAAAATACTTGTTGAGGTCTGAACAAGATAAAATGGATTTTGATTTTACTTTTCTGACAGTGCATGAAATTGAGTAGGCTAAAATACATCCATTGTTAGGCTACAATGAACTAAATTTCGAGACTGTATTTTTTTCAATCGGTGACCAGTCATAAATAACAAAAATTAAAATCTGTCATGTTGATAACATGTTAAATTTGCAGAATCCTTTTTTTCATTAAGTTTACAAAATAATTGTATTCATGTTAGTTTGTGACAAGCTTCGGATATAATATGATGAAAAAATATGATGAACAAGCAAATTCGTTGAATTGATATCCCACGCCATATAAATTGTGTTTATGTGACCTTGACCTTAGCCCCTAGGATTATGGGTGTTGAATGTGAAGCAACCCCAGATGATAGAGAACAACTATAGCAAGTTTCATGGCATAGTAAAGGAATGACTAAATAATGAATAATTGATCAAATTTGTGACCTTTGACCTCAATGTGTGACCTTGACCTTAGCCCCTGGATTATGGGTGTTGAATGTGAAGCACCCCCAGATGTTTGAGAACAACTATGGCAAGTTCCATGGCTCTGGCTCATGTGTTAATGGAGATAAAGCTGTAAGCTTATATTAAAATGCATTTTTTCAAGATACAAGGGGCCATAACTCCGTTATTAATAGATGGTGTAGAATGCCATTTGGCGTGCATCATCCTGTTAGCCATATATATACTCATACCAAGTTCAAATATGGCTCCGAACCAACGGACAGAAGGACGAACGGACTGACAATGCCAAAACAATATCCCTCCGCCCATGGCGGGGGATAAAAAACAATATCCCTCCGCCTATGACGGGGGATAAAAAAAAATCTTATAGCTAGAATATTCATAAAAATATTGTACACGTAACACGCCAAGTGTGTCACATAATAATGGTTTCCTTATTAATGAATTCCAAGAAATTGAGACAAAATTCCGGCTGTAGATAACATGTGCCAATGACAAATAACACTGGCTGCAACAGCACATTCTCAAAAATAGGTTCAAATAAAAGTGAAAAACCTTATTAACAACATTACCAGGATGTCACCATGAGGCCTAGAAAACTGATTAGTTGGGTTGATAAATGTAGATGCAAGTCCCTCTGGAGTCCAGCTTTATGGAAAAAAGTGTGAATTATACAGTGCCCAAGAAATTGATGAACATGGTCAGATTCCAGCAAAGTAATGACCCTCCTTTCCTAATTTATTTACCATCTTCTGATGTGTTCAGATATTAATGACCCGGTTAACAATACATTTTTACAGAAGACCATGATCAATTATTTGCATTATTTTTGCTTAAAAAAGGAGTTTGTTTATTATACAATGCATACTTGGCAGGCAACCAGGGCATATGACAGTTAAGCATACTGCAAACGTTGTCCACACAAAACCAAGGTGTCAGGAGAAGCATTGGCCAAGATGTCAAGTAAAATGTCAGGTAAAGTAATGACAAAAGTGTCTGGTAAAGTCATGGCCAAGGTTTCTGGTAAAGTCGTGGCCAAAGTGTCTAGTAAAATTAGTGGCCAAGATGTCAGCTATGTCAGGTTAATGGCAAGATGTCAAGTAAATTGGCAAACGTATAGGTAAAGAAATGGCCAAAAAGTCTGGTAAAGTCATGACCAAGGTGTCTGGTAAAGTAATAAAGTAATGGCCAAGGTGCAAAAAAGGAAGTAACGGCCAAGGTGCCAGTTTAACTAATGGTCAAAGTGGCAGGCAAAGCCAATGGACAAGGTATGAGGTAAAATGGCCACGGTGTCAGGTAAAGAAATGACCAAGGTGCCAGTTTAAGTAATGGCTATGGTGTCAGTTTAAGTAATGTCCAAGGTGTCAGCTAAGATGACCAAGGTGCAATGTAAAGTAATGGCTAAGATGTCAGGTAAAGTAAACAATTTAGCCAAGTCTTCTTTATAAGTCTCGAATAGATAATAATATACTTAGAACCTTGAGATAGTACATGTATATTAGAACAACATATCTAAACAAACCTCAGAGTAACAGCAGACAATATATGTACAAACCTTGAGATAGTAGACATGTATATTAGAACAACATATCTAAACAAACCTCAGAGTAACAGCAGACAATATATGTACAAACCTTGAGATAGTAGACATGTACATAGAGAACAACATATCTAAACAAACATCAGAGTAACTGCAGACAATACATGTACAAACATTGAGATAGTAGACATGTACATTAGAACAACATATCTAAACAAACATCAGAGTAACAGCAGACAATATATGTACAGACCTTGAGATAGTAGACATGTACATTAGAACAACATATCTAAACAAACCTCAGAGTAACTGCAGACAATACATGTACAAACCTTGAGATAGTAGACATGTATATTAGAACAACATATCTAAACAAACCTCTGAGTAACTGCAAGACAATATATGTACAAACCTTGAGATAGTAGACAAGGAGCTCATTGAGGGAGGGGTCAGCGTTCAGGTTGACCAGAAAGAAGCGACTGTTCTGCACCTTGATACCAGACGTCTCCACGGAGACCCCCATCTCCTCTAGAGCCTTGTGACGCTCCTGAAACACGAGATAAAACTTTTAAAAGCTGTAAAGGACATGTCTAGAATAACTGCTTTTATTTAATTGTTTGTTCCAAGGGAGTCTCTTCTACATGTATATGAGAATCCAGTCTAAGCGAAAAGTGTCGCCATTGATGAGAGTGTGCAGACTGCACAGGCTTATGTCTGCACAGGCTAATCAAGGACAACACTTAACACACATGCATGAAGTCTAGGGCTAAAATAACTGTGACACTTAAGTAACAGAACATACAACTTTTAATCTTCCCACTCAGAAGCAAAGTGAAAATGACTATACAGGATGCAGGATCACATGACTTTGTGGGGTTCACAATTTAACGCTTATGGATGTAAACACACTAGTAAGTGGTGCTTATTTTAAAATTACTTTTTAAAACAATTTCAAGTACTGCATAAAATACAGATTTTTATGCTGCTTGTGGCAATTTTAAATCCATCAGAATTACTTTATTTAATAAGCCTGTTTTCTTGTTCATAATAAGTACTGCATTCATGTATAAGGTTAAGCTTCACGCAACGTGAAATTTTGTAACCGATTTGACGTATTCAAGGATTTATTCTTATACCTTAAGATATCTACACGAACTGCAAGAAAAACTGTCTTTTATGCACTAAACTTTTTTGCAAATGTATTTCAATAACTTGAGATATTTGCGAAAAAAAAGAACAGTGTGTTTACATTCTGCCCAGCTTGTGTGTCAGTCCCTGAAATCCCCATTGATACTGCACCATCTATATCGTCTACTGAATGTAATAACTAGGGTAACTGACATTTTGTAAATTGTTCAGGAATGCATATTTTCCAAAATGTTCTGAAATACAGAAAGAGCACTTACGTTATTTTTTGCATTCAAAATATTTTAGTGTTGAAATTATGGTTACTGCTCCTTTCTTAATTTTTTATTGTTTTAAAAAAGACATATCAATTTGGAGTCTTGCTTAATTTTTCAAGTGTTATTATAATACTAATCAGAAAATTTGAATACGAAAAAAATGTTTATTATTTGAATAACACAGTTTTTTGCTTCTCCTGAAAATTTAACAAAAGTTCAGTTATTCTACTTTTTACATTCAGAAAATGACCTGTGTTCGTAATGTTAATTTAGAAAATTTGGTAAAAACATTATTTTTACTAAAAAGGTTGACTTAATATTTTAACAGTTGATGCATGTCACCTTAATAAACACAAAAATGGAAAAAAAGTACAAATGTATAAAAATGTCAGTTACATGACATATTACATTCAGTAGATGATATGCCACCGGCATAAAACCAGAATTATGCTGTTTGCTGCTCATCATTAAAACTTAAAAATGTTTACAAAGGTCTTTAATTGGATTTCATTTTCTAAGGAACTGCATGCCGGTGGGAATGCAGCCTTATAGCAGGCGAAAAAAACTTTGCATGTGAATAATTATGCATAACGGCAAAGCATTTGTATTTTATTTATAAAATATATTTATGGACATGCAGGCTGATCTAGATCTATGCTGACCGCAAATGGCATAATAACATTTTCTGCATGAGTCAGCTTATGTCTGGCATCTTGTATGGAGGAAAGGTATGTTTTCTATGAATTTCATGGGCCATTAATAGGTGGGACCAAGCTAAATTCCATGCCTGTTGGCCACTAACCTAACAATCTCTATGGCAGTTTGTTTTCACCATTTTGGAAATGGGGCCTGGGCCATTTGGTTTGGAAAAAATTGTGTTGTTTTGACCAAAATTGGGACATTTGGTGTCATTTGGGAAAATAATTATATACTTTTGAACATTTGGAATTGGGTTGAATAAACCCCCACAATTTTACCCTCACCCCAAAAACAACAACAACAACAACATGGTATACATACCACTTGTGTAAATTTAGTCTCTAGGTTACATACCACTGGCATCTGTATGGTCTCTAGGTGACATACCACTTTAATCTGATCAGTCTCAAGTTACATACCACTTGAATCTGTTTGATCTTTATGTTACATATGGCTTGTATCTGATCAGTCTCAAGTTACATGCCGCTTGCATCTTCTCGGTCTCTAGGCTACATACAACTTTTATCTGCTCTGTCTCTAGGCTACTTACCACTTGTATCTGCTCCGTCTCTGCCATCTTCTCCTCCCAAGTCTTCCTCATCTCTTTCAGCAGCTTCTCAGACTCCTCCAACTTCTCCTTCAAGTCAGGTGCCTTCAGGCTCTGAATGAAAAGAGATATGACATTTAACCTAAAAACTCAGTCAAAAGTCTACCCGTTAAAAAGCCAGAGGGGTGGGTGTGTGGTGCTGGTAAAGTGGCACAGAAATCTGCCACTTTGTGTTTTGTCACTGTGACATGGTAAAACTTTCATGAGCTCTTGAAACGGGGCGTATTGATTGTTTGTAAAGTGTCATTCCAGATAAGACTGTGCATTCAGCATTACAAACAATCAATACGCCCCGTTTCAAGAGCTCATGAAAGTTTTACCATGTCACAGTGACAAAACACAAAGTGGCAGATTTCCTCAGGGATGACATTTGTTGCGTTTAAGTTGTTATTGATTAAAGGAAGTCTATTCTTAGCAAAAATCTAATTCAGGCTCAAAGTGTCCTCTAAGATTAGCCTATGTAGAATGCACAGGCTAATCTGAAAATTAACTTTATGTACATGCATTAGGCCAGGTTTTTCCATAATTTAGAGAGCTGCTTGGCTGGTATTAACAAAGTATACAATATATAAATTATCAAAGTCCACAAGCATGGTTCAAACAGAAATCTCAAACCTAAATTCAAGCACTTTTCAAGGACTTTTCAAGGCCAAATTTTCATTTTCAAGGCCGAGAACTGTACGTTAGTTTCCTTTAAAAACTGCATTTTCAAACCAGATTAACATAGTAAATATCGTTTTTTATTTGCTCAAACACATTACACTTATTCCACAATAACTCATACATGTTATCCATCCTTAACTCAATGAGTCTCACATATGTACAGTACAGCCAACGCGGCACAAACATAATCCGCGGCTACGCCACGGCCAGATTATTAGTATGCGGCCGCCGAATCGTGTGTTCACGCGGCGTATCGCCGTGGCAATCAGCATCGATCCGCGCAACGACGCAGAGTCTGTATTAACCTCGCGTAATTTAGCGGAGTAAATCCGCCGCATACGTACGCGTCAGAGCGAGTGAAAAGATATCCACCTACATGTACATACATGTATGTGAATCGTAGAATTAATTACGCGCAACTGTTAATGTTTCGTTCGATTATCATTATTAAATTTGTAATCCGAAACACACTTCAGAATTTTAATGCTAACGCGACCTTTGGCAAATTCTAGCGTCAAATAAACAGTGCTAAAATATCCTTTGTTTCATAAAAAGCGCGCGAAAATTATGCAGACATGTAGAACGTTGTTTGGAAAGTTTGGGTGTATTTTGTGTTGTATAAATACATGAACATCACGTCAAGCGTAAATCGCGTGTTCAGTTGAAAAAAAAGCCCCGATTAGACGTTATTTCATCATCTCTATGAATAGTAACACATGCCAAAATGTATTTGATACTTAAGGAAATATCGAGAATGTTTGTGTATCGTAAATATTTACCAGCATTTGCTTTTAAACTGGAATATACAGAATTATCGGGTAATTAGTAGCGATATTAACTGTATAATATGAACAAAATCAAACGTGTTTACATACACATATTCAAACAATAGTTATAATAAGCTGATAATTAACAAAACAACAAATACGTCGTCACCGTCTTGATTATTGATGTGGCTTCAAACTGCTAATTTTCTCAGCTTAAATATAATAGCAAAATCAAC
This sequence comes from Dreissena polymorpha, assembly GCF_020536995.1. NCBI lineage: Eukaryota > Metazoa > Mollusca > Bivalvia > Myida > Dreissenidae > Dreissena > Dreissena polymorpha. Next base: position 43,043,626 of record NC_068368.1, on the reverse strand, counting down.
ATGCAATTAATTTATAAATCCACCATATGCTGGAGCCTTGACCACTTGTATGTGCAAAAACATAATTATGTGACATTGTTTATGTGTGAAATACATACACTACGGGCGGGAAACAAACTTAATTGGCCAGACACATTAACTATGTTTACATGTATATGCTAATACAATCCGCGCACAATACATTTATTATAATTTTAATTATTATTCTAATTGTTCTTTCAAAATTTGTTAACTACATGTAACTAAAAAATTTAAAAAGATTTTTTATTTCATGATGCGCATCGACTCGGCATCATGTCGCGGATCGCGGCATGCCTCGGCGGACAGATGCGAAGTTTCGCGGCGAAATGCGACTTGCCGCCGCCTACTGACGCGGCATCCACTTGTTTCCCTTGCCGCCGCGGATCGCGAAATACGTTTGTTCCGCATTGGCTGTACTGTATTTACTTTTAAAAGTTATTACAAACAAACACATTGTCTCTTTCTATGCTCACATCAAACAGACTAGTTCATTACATTTGAACAGCAGTCAGTTACTATAACATTTTGTCTTTAACAGAATTGATTTCCTTTTCCAGTTCTTCCAGCTCTCTCCTCTTATTCAGTTAACCACCCTGGTTTGAAACGACACTTCCCCATCCCTGCGTTTTCACTAGCAAAAATTGATCACAATGGAGAATCTCTGACGTAGTACACATAATCTGTGACATGTACACAACGTTTCGTACTAAATAGTGTACGAAACTTATATTTCGTATTCAACTTTTTTTGCGCAAAGGAATTTATGATAAATTTTCATAATATTTCCCTTAAGAACGATTTAAGTAAAATAATTAAAGCCATGATAAAAGTAATTTGAGCATAAATAAACATTTTCAAGGCTTTTTTACATGAAATAAGCACTTTTCAAGCACTTTTTCAAGGCCAACCTTTGTTCAAGGGCTTTTCAAGCCTTGGACTCGTTTTCAAGCACTTTTCAAGCCCTGTGCGAACCCTGACAAGTGTCATCAGGGATACAATTATTGTCAATAAAAGACAAATAATTGATTACTTCTTTCCCTGGCATGGTCTAAAATCTTTATATGAAATATGCCATGGACCAGGGTAGACAACTCATCTATATTTAACACAAGTATTGGACAAAGGGAGACACCACTCATCAATTAAACAACTGTTTTATTACAATTTTCCTCAATAATTTCAAAAGCAAAACTATTTCAAAGCTTTCAAGGACATGCTTAAAAAAGAACATCCCATCAATGACAAATAAATAGTAAAAAAACAGTAGCTTATAAAACACTGTACCTAGGTTAAACAAGAGCACCGCATAACGGGTGCCACGCTCGGCTACGGGTGCAGTTTTGAATAAATTAAAGCTTGTCAGAATAATTTTTATTTTTATTTTTTTAAGGTCACAGTGACCTTGACCTTTGACCTAGTGACCCCAAAATGGGTGTGGCGTGTAAAACTTATTAAAGTGCATCTACATATAAAGTTTCAAAGTTGTAGGTGGAAGCAATTTGATTTTAGATCCAATGTTCAAAACCTTAACAAAATGTTAAGGTTTTAGCACGACGCGGACAGCGGACGTCAGACGGCGGACGGCAGACTACACGATGAGCTGGCATTGACAATACCTCGGGATTTCTCCGAAAACGCCGAGCTAAAAAACAAGGTTTATAGGTTAAAAAACACAGCCTTCTCACACCATGGAGGTTATGGGAAAAATGGGCATAGGGTCAATCCGTGCAAAGTCGGACGTCTTTAAAAGTCGGACAGTTGACAGTAAAACACATAATAAAATATACAATAACCGACTTGAAATCCCCAGTAACACGCATTTAGTGACACATAGCCATTCACTTTGAAAAATACATCTGCACAGTATGTGCATCGACACCGTTTACGTAAACACAAAACCAATGACGTGCCACACACAGGCTTATGACGATACGCATTGTTTCCATAAAGGCAGGCAATTTGAATGCTAAGGTTCGTTCAGTGATTTTCATTGCGCAACGGCTATACGATTGTATATTCATTAAGATATTGATTGTTTTATTAATTAAGGAGATAAAATTCAATAGTTTTATGAAGAATATCTGAAAATTAATTATGTATTTGACGAAATTAAAAGCGTCCGACATTTAACTACATATTTTGCATTGCAGTTAAAACTCGGACAATAGCAAGGAAATAACAAACACACAAAAAACGAAGCCACTTTGCATAAAGTTATCAATCATGGCTAATTATTGACAATAAATACTAAATACAGCAGTAAGCCTGTACAGTTCGTAAATGTTATAATGAAATAAACACCGACTGCCCGGCTATATCATTGGTTAGCACACTCGATTATCACTCAGGCGACCCAGGTTTGATACCCGCTCCCGGCGCATATGAGTTCGGTTGGTGGTCAAATGTTTTCCCCACAGCACAAGACCACCTCAAAATTATTACCTGAGTAAATAGTTAAACATTGCATATATAATTCAAATTTTGTTCAAACTTTTGTTAGTCTAAAATCTGATTAGGTAGTTGCGCGGAAGGACCTAATAAACTTCGAAATACACACTGTCCCGCCCGCACGCCCGCATGCATCCCCACCACACATTAAGTATTAATTTAAAAATTGCGTTGAGGCCATTTCATTTGTATTTAAAATTATAAATCTTTATAGGCAATGAAAGAGTCATCATTGAAGGACTATATGCAGTCGGCATGCATCACCATGGGCAAAGGGCTCTCCAGGTTGCCGCCCAATACAGTGGAAAACCGGAAACAGAAAAATCTTTTGACCGACATTCCATTGCCATCCATGCACACCCTTCAGATAGATTGTGTGCCTATTTGCGTCGCCAAGACGCTCTTTTCATATCGGAATTGCACAGACTCAATTTCATAGATGGACATATTTTAATTAAACCGAAATTTGAGCCTGTATTCCGTGCCCGTGTGGGTCCATCTCAACGATGTAATTTGGGATTTTATGCGAAGGATGAACATGTAGCTTCCATCCAGATATGTGCTCGTAATCATGGCATGCTTGTGCGCTTTGCAGATTAACATGACAAGTGTTATGTATTTTAAAATACATGTAGATTTATTAAACATACATAGTTTCAGATGTCCGTTTTGTCTTTTATTTTATTTCCATTTTTTATTGCATTAATTCGATTTGTTGTAATCTCGAAAAGTCATCTTAGTAGGTAAGGCACCGCACAGTGTAAGCACGGTGTACGATCTTACATAATTGCCAGTAATGAGGTTGAAGCCTGGGAGGGGTTAAGGTCGTACGCAGTCTGAAGTAGCCAAATATTATTTTTTATACACAAAGTTCTAAAATCATTAAAATAATCATTTTTACTTAGACAGCATCACACGCAGCAAAATAAGGCAGTACTCAAATGAAGAAGGTTGCACCCTCCGTGAAAAGCTACGTAATTGATAGCTTTATGTAAAGTGCGCACATGTTGGTGAACACTTATTGGCACTAATAATTCTTCATTGAGATGATCAAAAACGTGGTTTTATTCATCATTATCGTCGCCATCACCATTGCTTTTCAAATTTGGCTTTCAGCTATGGCGCGGAAGCATTAAATAGTACAGCACACATAAAATACTGCTACATTCAAATTAATTCATTTTACTGTAAATAAATGAAGTTTGGTTCAATTACTGTTCCACAGTCCGAGGTTTAACTACGCAAAAATAACTGTCCGAGTTTCAGCTACAGTGTGTCCGAGTTTCGACTACTCTGTCCGAGTCATAGCGATTCGCATCAAGCAACATTTTCATAATGTAAATCGCGGTGTTTTCACATAACATCATCGATGTCACCAAAATTCGAAACTACGCTCATTTGACTTTATACGGGGAGGTAATCCCCAAAACAACTCGTCGTACGTTCTATATAATGATACAATAGCTTTGTGATATAGAGTTTTGTCCGACTTTTCACGGATTGACCCTAATGCATGTGCCTATACTATAGTGTCCCCCAGATTAGTCCGTGCAGAAAGTATCTTCTTAGCCGAAATCCAGTTAAGGCGAAGTGTAAATTCAGATTAACCAGTGCGAACTGCAACTAATAATCTGGTACCACATTTTACCCAAATCATTCAGTCCAGTTTTCCAGAATAAGCCTCAAAGGATCCAAAATTGGAAAAATGTGTCTTGTTCTGAGAAAACTGGGCTTAATTCATGTGCGTTAAGTGTCGGCCCAGATTAGCCTGTGCAGTCCGCACAGGCTAATCAGGGAAAAAACTTTCCGCTTTAATGGTATTTTTAGTTTCAAGAAAGTCCCTCCTTACTGAAAATCAAGTTTAGGCAGAAAGTGTCGTCCCGGATAAGCCTGTGCGGACTGCACAGGCTTATCTGGGACAACAATTTACGCACATGCATTATGACCAGCTTTCACAGAACAAGACACATATGAAAGTCCAAAAGCATCATTTGGGGATACAATTCAGGGCTTTTTTTTTCTCATTTGTGAAGTGGCCCTGGCCTCCTCACTTTGTGAAAAAAAGAGTAGCACATTTTTCAAAATAGTGAACAAATTAGTGGCTTACTTCTGAAAATTGTGAAAAAAAATCAGTTTGTTAAGAATAAGTATAGTAAAGGCATGTTAAATACTTTCATACTATTAAAATGTCTTTAAATAATTTATCAAAATATTACAGTGGTTTTTTTACCTGTGAGTCCTGCGTCCTGGACTCACAAAAACCTCTGGGGATGCAAAGTTTCGAATTATGTGAGTCCCAAAAAGGCATTAAAATTTCTCAAAAAAATAATATCGTTTAATATTTGAACTCATTCTTTCAATTCCGGGACTCATACATTTGCAAGTTATCGAGTCCCAGGACTCGAATGACAACATTTGTAAAAATATCACTGATAATATCTTCATTTGATGGCCACTTTTTCTTTAAACAAATAATCACATTTAGATCAACAATATTCTGACTAGTATACTCTATCTCAAACCATAAGAAAGACTTACCACTGTCAATATCTTGTCTTGCTTATGTTAAATATATCATCAAATTGTAATTTTGACACGTAAAATGGCCATTTTTTACAAATTTGATACACAAAAAAAGATTTTCACATTTAAAAATGGCCGTTTTTGTCAAGTATTGTGGAGGGTTACATTTGTAAAATGTTCATAACAAAATTGTTAAAAAGCTGTCCACTGCCATTCTCTAAGGACAAAAAGCCCTACAATTATTGTCAAAATAAGACAAATAACTGGTTATATTTTTCTCTGGCGTAGAGCATTGATTGTCTGAAAGCTAAATATATATAATCTGCCAGGGACCAAGGTAGACCACTCATCCAAATCTTACATGTGAAATGTACAAAGGGAGAGCATCACTCTATCAAAACTAAGATACACCACTCATCTATGCAAGAAAACAAGTATACACTGAGAATTTTCTTCAGTTAGTCCAGAAGCAATACTATTTTTGAGCTTTCAATAATATATTTTTCAAAAAAATGCCATCTATGAATAATATTTTGTTCAATAGTAAACCAACTAAGTAGCTTACCAAGCACTGTACAACAAGAGCTGTGTTAGTGAACCATAATGCACCCTACTGCAGTTTGAAGCTGCATGGAAGTTATTTTGGAGAAGATTGTAAATTCCAAGGCCAGCAACTTTGGAAAACATCGTTGGATCAATGGACACCGGATCAAAACTCAAACTTAATCTGTTAGTCATGCAGGCAGACTCACACACCAAAAATCAGAAAAAAATATCAGAAAGCATTTTGGAAAAAAACAGAAACGGATGCCGGGCAGACAAACAGATGGATGGACAGTATGACTGCTATATGGGGCATAAAAGCAATGTTCATAGATTACAATAATCTAACACCGAGGGGGTTGCCTCACTTGTGCCTCTTTCAGCTCCTTCTGTAACAACTCCACCTCCTCTCGGAGTTCACGGATGATCCTTGCGTTGGGATCCTCATTGACAACGGCGTGGTTCACAATGTGCTTCGCACGGTCAGCGTAACGTAACGTAGACAGGGTCTCCTCGTAATTGTCTGCCGCAGGACTGATCGTGGCCACCATGACTGTCTTGCTGTTCCCTCCAAGGTTGTCCTGAAACATTAACCCTGGTTGGTTATAACACTTTGCATGCTGGGAAATTTGTCATCTGCTAAAATTATATTATTTTTTTTTTACCTTTGACCTTGAAGGATGACCTTGACCTTGAACTACCACCACTCAAAATGTGCAGCTTCATGAGAATGCGGCTTTGAAATTTATATTATTTTTTTTTGACCTTTGACCTTGAAGGATGACCTTGACCTTGAACTTTCACCACTCAAAAGGTGCAGCTTCATGAGAACACCGCTTTGAAAATGTATTTTTTTTTTTTTGAGATCTTTGACCTTGAAGGATGACCTTACCTTACCCTGAACTTTCACCACTCAAAATGTGCAGCTTCATGAGATACACATGCATGCCAAATATCAAGTTTCTATCTTCAATAATGCAAAAGTTATAGCCAACGCTTTGATAGAAGTTATGAGCATTTTACTATGCTAAATCATTGAAATGCACTAAGTGACCCCCGTGACCTAGTTTTTGACCCGGCATGACCCATATTCAAAATCGACCTATATATTGTCTAGATACAACTTCTGACCAAGTTTGGTAAAGATCGGATGACAAATATTTGAAATAGAGAGCGGACACGAAAAGTGTGACAGACAGACAGACAGACAGACTGACAGACGGACAGTGCGAAAACTATATACCCCCTTTTCTTCATAAAAAAGTGTAATCCCAGATTAGCTTGTGCCTGATTAGCAGGACAAAGCTTTCTGCTTGAATAGAATTTTCTATTTAAAGTAAGTCTCTTCTAAAGGAAAATCCAGGGTAGGCGGAAAAGATCCTCCCTGATTAGCCTGTGCGAACTGCACAGGCTAATAAGGGACAACACATTATGCACATGCATTAAGCCCAATTTCCCCAGAAAAAAACTCAATTACTTCCCATGTAATTCGGCACAGGAGTTACCAACCTTGAGTAGCCAGGTGAGCACCGAGTCTCTGTACGGCACAAACTTGTTCTTGTTCTTGCCTGACTCAGCCAGGGCAGATATCACCAGGCCCAGGGTGGTGAGTGACCTGCACAAGAGCAGGGGGAGAAATAAGGCTCAAATGAGTCGTTTTCTGAGAAAACTGGGCTTAATGCATGTGCGAAAGTGTTGTCCCAGATTAGCCTGTACAGTCCGCAACGCACAGGCTAATCAGGGACGACACTTTCCATTTTTATGGTATTTATAGTTTCAAGGAAGTCCCTCCTTACCGAAAATCAAGTTTAGGCGGAAAGTGTCATCCCTGATTAGCCTGTGTGAGTCACTGCACAGGCTAATCTGGGACGACACTTTATGCACATGCATTATGCCCAGTTTTCTCAGACCAAGACACACATTTTTTTTATTTGTTTGAAAATTCAAATGTATTTATAAGTATTTTCACTCACACAACAGTTGTCAGTTTACAAACAGAAAATAATCGCAGCAATTTTTGTTATGCCAAATGACAATTATCTGGTATAGGAAAATACACACTTTTAACAACAAAACGATATTGTATCATAAATGACAAATAAAACAAATGCTTTTAAAATATAATCTGGCAATCAAGAACAGCGGATAGCAACCAAATATCAACAAGAAAATTTGTTGAGTTGATATCCCCCGCCAATATGCTTCTGAACACAAAAGTGTTATATTTGACACTCAAAAAAGCATTTTTTCAAGATACAAAGGGCCATAACTCCGTTATTTACTGTTGGTGTACAATGCAATTTGGCGTGAATCATCCTCTTATCCATATATATACTCAAACCAAGTTTCAATGAAATCCGCCAAAGCACTTCCAAGATATGGCTGCGGACACAAAAGTGCCAGACAGACGGACGGAAAGACGGATGGAAAGACAGACGGATGGATGGACAACGCCAAAACAATATCACTCCGCCTATGGCGAGGGATAATTAACTGACAACAGATGATAAAAGCTATTCTCACTTGTTGATGTTGCTCCCCTCTCTCAGTCTGTCCCCCATGGCCCCTGTTTTCTGGGCCCTTTCAGACCCTGCCAAATCCACCAGACTCAACTTGCTGACTTTCTCACCAGAGACCTGAAAAAGAAATCATAAACTTTCCATTTATACCAATGCCCATCAAATACTGTAAAATTATTTTTAGTCGGACATTAATTTTCCTGGGTTGACCAATCTATAATAATCCATAAACATATTGTTACCGTACCAACACAAATTCTACATAATCAAGCATCAGAAATCCACAAATAAACGTGTTCACAAAAAAGTGATTTTTTTACACAACAAAAGTTCATGCCAACAAAATATATATAATTTTAATACAGAAAACAAAATTCCTAAGAAACTTATGTTTCAGCAATTTAATTTTAACATAGACTCTTGCTCAAAAGGAATTGATGTAGTCCATATTTAAATAAAGTATGTACTTTTCTTGCAATTTTAAACCACATTCCGGGAAAACATGACTTAATGCATATGCGTAAAGTGTCGTCCATTGACTAGCCTGTGCAATCTTCACAGGCTAATAAGGAACTCTACTTTCTGCCTAAACTTGAATTTTGCAAGATAGATACTTCCTTTAAATGAAATATTTAATAGAAGCAGAAAGTGTTGTCCCTGATTCACCTGTGTGGACTGCAGAGTTTTACACAAAATGTTTAGAGATTTATGTGAAACCTCATGCAAGGTACCCAAAGGGCCAAAAAAAGAAAAACATATATATTTTGGGACAGTGCACAAACATGTACTATGTAGTTATTAACTAATAAGCAATCAAACACAGGTCTCGCTCCATACAAATGCTTTAAGATCATATTTTCTTAACCCTTTCCCACTCGGAAGCAAAGTGAAAATAGCTATGTGCAAACAGCCTTAACCAGAACAGCCTGTGAGTAACCTCGCAGTTCAGGTTTTATGCTGTTTGCTGCTCATCAGTATCTCAGGGTTGGAAATAAAGCTTTTATAACTTGAATTTAGTAAGAAAGGTCTATAACTAAATATAACTTTCTAAGAGACTACAAATGCATGAAAATACGTATTTAAGGGTTAAGATCATATTTTCATAAATTGTGTTATTAACCCTTTAGCAAACATGCTGTCAAATATAAATACAAGTATGTATAAGATCGTTATAAAACACCCTGACAGTTGGCTTTTGACACCTATTTCAAACCGCTTACACTTCATGACATGACAAATGATTTAACACTTCACTAATTGTCACATGTCAATAAACCAGAAAGGGATGAGCTTATCAATTGTGCTAACCAATCAGAATCAAAGGACTTTACATGTGGTTACAGTCTACAATAATTGTCATATGTCAATATAACAGATAGGGGTGGGCCTATAGATAGTGTCAGCCAATCAGAATCAATGAACTGGACATGGTTACAGTATTCAATAATGGTAACATGTCAATAAACCAGAAAGGGGTGTGCCATAACAATTCACACACATTTACTGCATAAAAAAGTAAGAACATAGCTAAAATGCTGTTTGTGTAAATTTAGAGAAAATCAAATATCTGTGAAATATATCAGATGTCATCACAATTCTGACATAATAACTTAAAATATCTAAACATCAAATGTACTGCTACAATTAAATACTACTCAACTCTAAATACATTTTTTTTTCCATAAATATAGAGAATGTTAAGGTGAGTATTAAATTAGTTTCTATTATAATTTCATTGGCTGATTCAAGGGAAATCCCCCCCAGAGCTTTGGCCACATCACTGCGTCTGTGCACAGCGTAACCGATGTAAAATTGTTCAGTGGAAGGAATTCCGGACTTATCTCTGCAAGTTCACACGAGACATATAGACACAAATTATTGAACAGTTACAATTATGTATTTACATCAATCACGAAGAATTTCAGGGTCTGTACTCGGTCACTAAATCAATTGGGGAAGACATAATGGACTATCGATTAACGTTGATAACACAGTATAGATTTCTAGATAAGAAATCAAACACTACCGAAATACTATAGCGTTATGATTAAGAGGGAAATAGTAAATTTATCTAACCACAAATGTTTGCCATATTTGGTCAGTCCATCTGGGAATCATTCCTAAAAGCTTGCATAGGCTACCATAATGTGCCAGTTTGCAGTAAATAATAGTTTGACTAAAATAAACTTTCTATTGAAAAGTATTGTGCTTAGATGTTCTATTTACAAGAGGCCATTAGATATTTAAAGACACATGCAAAAACGGATCTTATGCTACATGCTGCCGCCAAAGCTATAGCCCAGCCTGTGCATCTCGCAGTCTGGTCAGGAGATATCTAATGACACCACAAAACCTTGCATAATTTTATAGCAGACAGCGCAGCTCCTGAACAGACTGTGCAATTGTGCAGGCTGGGCTTGAACTCATGTGACGAAAATGCCATAGGACCCATTTTTGCACAACACCGCTCTTTTAGAGTGTTTTGAAAGTGTCGAAAGAAAACTGCACATTAATCAAATACTAAGATAACATATATTTGAATGGTGCATAATTAAACTCATAATAAGCCATGTGAGGACACATATGATGTGATCCCAGTAGTACAATTTTCATATATGAATACACATGTACTATTGTGTGGTTTGAATATACATGTACTTAATAACCCACATTTCATGTGGTGGATATGCGACTAACTAGTGAAAAAGAATTAATTTAACCTTTGTTTTAAATTTAATAAACTTAAATTTTCAAACATAATTTTAAAGTCAGGATAGATGCTGAATATCGTTTTTAAAGATATATCTTGTTTAATATTGCATCAAAAATAATTTTCTTACAGTAAAAATATAACATATGGAATGTTAAGTAACCCAGACAATACATTTTTTTGAACAGGTAAAGGTTTTGTGCAAAATAAACAAATATTGTATTTTGGAATTTTGCATATTTCATGAAGGCTAGAAAAATAAAATCATATTTTTTTCTATAAATACTGTCTTGCATCTTTTTACAAATTTTAAACCTTAATACAGATTTTATTTATCTTTAAATAAATTTGTTGAGATAAAAAAATGTTTTTAAATGCCTTAAATACTATTTTCACTTTACTTTTTGTAAACACTAATTTGTGCTGTCTCAGTTAGATGTCATTCAATGATCCATATAATGCCCCAGGGAGATGAAATGGGGGACACATGTTTACGAGGACATGGTAGGTAGACCACGAGACCTGCTAGCTGCTATCCATGACAGTATCAATCAATGAATGTGTCGATTAGCCATGTAATCTGTAACCTGTCGAATTTAAGTGCTTAAACAGTTAAAAAGAATGAAATAATGTAACTGTCAACCCGAGGCCCAGTTGTATATTCAAATACATAACACATATAATAATGTTTAATGGATCCTGAATTGTTGTTTTTTCTATTTTTAGAATGGGGCTGGGGCCCTTTGGATTGGGAAAAATAAAGTCATGTTGACTAAAATTGTGAAATCAATGTTTTTTACTTTTTGCTCACAAATACTTTAAAATTGTGGATACATATTTTCAATATGATATTTACTGAGGTTCAACCTTTATTGGCTTTTTTTCAGACGTGAAGCAAAGCTGAAGAAATTGCAACACTGAAACAAGAGATGTGTTTGTCAGAAACACAATGCCCCCTACTGCGCCGCTTTGAATTTATTTTTTACCTTTGACCTTGAAGGATGACCTTGACCTTTCACCACTCATTGCAGCTACATGAGATACATTATGCATGCCAAATATCAAGTTGCTATCTTTAATATTGCACAAGTTATTACAAAAGTTTAACCAAGGTTAAAGCTTGTGACAGACAGACAGACACATACAATGACGGACACATACAATGACAGACAGGCCAAAAACTATATACCCCCAATCATTCGATCCGGAGGCATAAAAAATGTACCAGTAAATAAACATTCAGTATACTTAAGAATATATTTGATTCACATAAAAAAAATCTAAATGGACCTTTCAAAGATTGACCAAATGAAAATGATCCCATTTTGTCCTTGATTCAAAAAGTTATACAAATGAGTCTTGTCCTGAGAAACAGGTCCTCTTGCACGTGCGCAATGGTTGTCCCAGATTGGCCTGAGCAATCCACAACCAATCAGTTTCTGTCTACACTTGATTTAAGCAGATTTCCTAGAAACAAAATAACTCATCAAAGTGAAAAGTGTCGTCAATTAATAAACAAATAAACAATTAACCTTTTACCACTTACCCTTAGAAAGTTACATTTAATGTAAGACCTTTCTTACTTTATTCAAATTTTAAAGGCTTCATTTCCAACTCATAGAGACTGATGAGCAGCAAACAGCATAGAACCTGAACAGCCTGCAAGTTACTTGCAGGCTGTTCTGGTTTTATGCTGTATTATTGAGATAGCCTTTTTCACTTTTCTCCTGAGTCGGAAAGGGTTAAGAGATGTGAAATGTTTTTCAGTAGAGAAATATGCAAAAATATCAGTGAAATAATCCTACTATCACTCGAATTTCTCAAAAATATCAGTGAAATAATCCTACTATCACTCAAATTGCTAAAAAATATCAGTGAAATAATCCTACTATCACTCGAATTGCTCAAAAGCTACTTCAGGCATTATTATTTTTACAAAATTCCTTAAAATTTACTAAAGTCTAGGAGTATAGAATATTATTGTTATTGACGAGAAAAAAATGCATTGCATGTTAAAACTGTTATAGCATTGGAAACTCTACATACATTATTATAAATTTGTTGACAAAATACTTATTATGTAAATTTTAATGAAATCTGTTTATTAATGTAAGAAATAAAAATCAGGAAACTAATGAAACCTGTTAAAAAATCAAACTTATGTCAATTATTCATTTCACACTGTTGTTGGTATTAAGTGATTTTATTTTTTAATAACAATACTTTAATTTTATGTTATTTTATGCTTTCAAAATAAAGTGAAATAAATGAAAGCATCCTCATATTATAGTGTGTGATAACCTGCCACAATTAGGTGTCAATTAGGTCTCGGACAGGACAAGTGTCAAACTTCAAATTTAAAAACTTCACAACTAAATTGGGCCTCTATTTCTACTGAAATCTGTCAATTTGTTGCATAGATCAATTACAATTGAGAGTCAATGACAGATGAATCTCCTTTAAATGATGCTTATGAACAATACTTCTATACAATTGATGTGGATCACAAATAGTACAGTTGTAGTCTTGTTCTGTGTAAAGATAGTACAATTCAGGCAAACAATCATTTTCTTGAAAATCAGACAAACAGCTGTAAGCAGCGCATTTTAAGTAAATCACTATTCAATATTACAGAGGGCGCAGATTTTTTAAATTGGTTAAATTCATACATAAGGATTTTGTGTTAAAAACATTAGTTTGTCAAATAAAAATTGCCATTCAGAAATATTGAAGATGGACATTAAGTTGAAATCCAGTGCATGTGTGCTGACAATGCTACTTCTCGCAGTGAGTGGAAATCCTATTTCCTTTGACCGTTTTGCGGCAAAGGCTCGATTGGTTAGAGAAATACCCCAGGCAAGAGAGATCAGCGAACCAGCACCAGTTGCAATGGCCCAAGTACAGACTCCAGTTGAAGGTTTGTGAGAATAATTACGACTCGTTATGTTAATATGATATATTTTAATCAAGCCTACTATAACTCTAGTTTGAGTTATTTTACATTCGAAGCAAGCATACATGAACTTTTGATGATCATCATTTACGTTTTTAACAATAATTTGTAATTCTCTGTAACAACTTTTAAGTTCTTCAGGTAAAGCTCCACATACTTGAATACAAATAACTCAACAATAAAAATAATAATCTAAATTAAACCCATACAGATAAAAACTAATAATATTGGCAACAAAAATTGAATTTTGCATTATACTTCTTAACTTGAATTAATGTTTCTGTATTTCTAGGTCAACCAAGGCTCCCACAGACAAAAAACAGTATTTAAAAGTTTGCATTCTGAATAATACTTAAAAACGTTAAATGGAAATGAGTTTATTATACTCTATTTCTAGGTCAACCAAGGCCGCCACCCAATTGGAGCAAGGCAGATCAGGGGGTTGGGAACTCAGGGGGTGGGGCCGCTGTATCCGGGGCAACTGTGGGGCCTGACCGTCGCCCACCCAGTTGGGGTCCTGCCTCTAACACAGCAGCTTCCTTCCAGAACATGGGTCTGGATCCGGCCGCAGCACTTTGTGGGTGGATAAGATCCATTCTATTACTTGAATGCATTCCCGTGATTTAAATGCCTTTAAAAAAAGTATTATATTAAAATTTCTATTTCTCCAATACAATTTGCCTGGTTCAGGTAAATCTGTCCCTAATTCTGGAAAACCTGGGCTAAATGCATGCGCATAAAGTGAAATCCCAGATTAGCCTGTGTAGTCCACAGCGGCTAATCAGGGATAACACTTTCCGCTTTTATGTAATTTTTCTATAAGTGGAAGTCTCTTTTATAGCGAAAATCCATTTATAGCAGAATGTATTCTCCAGGATATGTCTGTGAACACTGCGCAGGCTAATGTAAAACAAAACTTTGTGCTCATGCATTAAACCCTATTTTCCAAGATTGAGGCTCAAATGTGTCTGACATCAAATACACAGTAGAACCATTTATAATATTGTGGAAATTCTGGGACCAGGTCCACATTAAAGTTATGTATACCAGCTGCAGGCACCTCAGGGACAGGGGCCACAGATGGAGGAGCCAGTGGGGGCCCGGGCAGCTACGCTGATATGATGACCAACATGTGGCAGGCCAGACAGAAGATGCAGATGGCCATGTACAACCCACAGTAAGTTACCTGGCAGGGCCCTCGTTTGGCCGTTTTGGGGGCCGAAATTCTGCCCCATTCACCCCTTAAAATAATATACTTTTATTTTTTTATTTTATACCAATGTTGCCAGCTGGTATCGTGCTATTAACCTTTGATTAAATGTACATTTATGTAAATTACATTAAAAAATAGCAATTTTAAGTGTTGAATGGTTGGTGAAAAGATCTTCTAAAATTCCCCTTTTGCCCAAAACGACGCAAAATTCCCCCTCTAAGGGCCCCAGCCTCAATCCCCCAAAGTGTAGCAAGGGCCCTGCCTAGCCTCAATCACTCTAAATATCAGCCTTTCTTTGGGAAAATGGTGCTTAATGCATCAGCATAGTGTCCCTGCAAGTTAGCCTTTTAAGTCAAAATTTGACACTATTCCCAAATGTTGAATAGAAGATTTTTATCAAATTTCTGATAGATATTCCCAATGGAAGGTACAAAAGGTAATAACAACATCAAATTTATCTCATTATCCAGGTCTTTGAATTGAATTTTATTAAATTAATAATATTGAAATCATTTTTATCTTTTATTCTCAATTGTATAGTACTTGTTAGCAAAAAAACACATAAAATTAACTATTTAAATAAAACAAAGTGATTTTTACCAATTCATTTTGCCGTGGCCTTATTCCCCAAAATGGTGAAAAAATACACTGCCCATGTGTGTTCAGGTTTCAGCAGGAGTACATGAACATGATGACCAAGTTCTGGCAAGGGGCCACAGGGGCAAATGTAACGAATAGCACACAGACAGGTAAGCTTATATGAGCCAAATTGTGTGAAAATGGGTCTTAGGACATCTTTGAACAGTGGTGCTCCTGAAATTTCTGATGAGCAGTCACAATGTCCACTAATGAAACAGCTAAACATGCCATGACTTTTCACATTTCCTACTGCACTTCTTACTATTGTCCATGTTCCTTTCATGTTTTCCATATTCCAATCAATACACATTTTCCCAATCAGTTAGACAATATATATCAGTAAATGATTTTCTAGTCAGTAACCATCTTGCATTCAGACACAATATATTTTTCTCTTTGATAACAATTCCATATTTTGTATAGTGCCCCTTCATAACAACCCTACTATACATGTTTCAGGGACTTCATTCCCATACAACCCCATGATGATGGGTTTTGGAGATGGCCTAGGGGATGGCATGGGGAAGATGGCAATGTTCAACCCACAGTAAGTCACCTGTCCTCTAATACTCATCACATGGGCCTCACTCTGGGAAAACAGGGCTTAACGCAGGTGCCTTAAGTGTTGCCTCAGATTGGACTGTACAGGCACATCTGGGAAGACACTTTTCTAACATGCATAAAGCCCAGTTTTCCCAGAATGTGGCCTATATATTATTCATTTAAATCATACTCAGTAAAAAAAAAAAACACTTTGTATTTTTATGCAACAGTATGTCACATTATATTTTCTCCACAACAACATGTTCCCCTAATAATCAGAATACTTTTCCACCACAATTACAAATATTTTCACTATATGACTGTAGTTTCTCCAAAATATTACACAGTTACTGTATCACAGTTCATTTTATTCATGGAATCAAGTACCAACAATATCACAAAAGTATTACCAGTCTGCAATCTCCCACTAGACTGTCTCCCTTCCCTCACACATGTGTATGTGTTCAGGTTTCAGCAAGAGTACATGAACATGATGTCCAAAGTCTGGGGTGGGGCCACAGGGTCAAGTGGGGGCTCAACAAGCTCACAGACAGGCACGCAGACAGCCACAAAGATAGGTAAGCATATGAGCCTTTTTACGTATTTAAACAATTTAGTTCGCAATATGAGCCCTAGACATATCTAAACAGAGCAGCTCCAGATATTGGTTGTGTTGTGCAACAATACGCATATCTGCACAGTGTAGCTCCAGGTATCGGCTGTGTTGTGCAACAATGAGCATATCTGAACAGTGAAGCTCCAGATATCGGCTGTGTTGTGCAACAATGAGCATATCTGAACAGTGTAGCTCCAGGTATCGGTTGTGTTGTGCAACAATGGGCATATCTGAACAGTGTAGCTCCGGGAATTGGCTGTGTTGTGCAACAATGGGCATATCTGAACAGTGAAGCTCCAGGTACTGGCTGTGTTGTGCAACAATGGGCATATCTGAACAGTGTAGCTCCAGGTATTGGCTGAGTTGTGCAATAACCAGCATATCTGAACAGTGTAGCCACAAGTATCGGTTGTGTTGTGCAACAATGGGCATATCTGAACAGTGTAGCTCCAGGTATTGGCTGTGTTGTGCAACAATGAGCATATCTGAACAGTGTAGCTCCAGATATTGGCTGTGTTGTGCAACAGTGGGCATATCTGAACAGTGTAGCTCCAGATATTGGCTGAGTTGTGCAACAATGAGCATATCTGAACAGTGTAGCTCCAGATATTGGCTGTGTTGTGCAACAATGAGCATATCTGAACAGTGTAGCTCCAGATATTGGCTGTGTTGTGCAACAATGGGCATATCTGAACAGTGTAGCTCCAGGTATTGGCTGTGTTGTGCAACAATGAGCATATCTGAACAGTGTAGCTCCAGATATTGGCTGTGTTGTGCAACAATGGGCCTATCTGAGCAGTGTAGCTCCAGATATTGGCTGTGTTGTGCAACAATGAGCATATCTGAACAGTGTAGCTCCAGGTATTGGCTGTGTTGTGCAACAATGAGCATATCTGAACAGTGTAGTTCCAGATATGCCTCTACATAATTATATTCTACTGAGCTGTCACAATGTCCACTAATAAGACCATGAAACCTTGTGTTACTTTATCGCAGACTGTGTAGCCCCTGACAAGACATTCGCAAACGTGGTTTCAGAAACATGTGATGATAACTAAGTCTACAAACTAAGAACTTGCAGCATTCTAAATTTCCTGCTGAACTTGTTAATGTTTTTCTCCATTTTCCTTTCGTCTTTGGTCACCTGGTTCCAATCAGTAACCATATTCAAATCTGTAAGCATTTTCCCATTCAGTTACCATATTCGAATCAGTAACCATATTCCTGATCAGTAACCATATTTCAACCAGTAACCATTTTTCCATTCATTGACCATATTCTAATCAGTAACCATTTTCCTGATCAGTAAACATATTCCAATCAGTAAACATTTTCCCATTCAGTTACCATATTCAAATCAGTCATGACTAACCACTCAGTAATGATTTTCCAGAGAGAAAACATCAGATATATTTTCTTCTATGATAATGAGAAAATATCTTTTATAGTGCCCACTGTATGTGTTTCAGGGACTCCATTCCCATACAACCCCATGATGATGGGTTTTGGAGACGGCCTGGGGGATGGAATGGGCTTTGGAGGTGATGGGATGAAAAGGGCATTCATGGGTAAGTGGCATTATTTCAGATACTGTAAAATCAGCATTACCTGTGGGACAGTAATTTTGTTGATTGTGTGAGTTGACCGTACCACAAATTTAAAACAAACAAATCCAAAAATAATCCATGCCAATTCCTCAATTCTTTGTTCAATATCAGAAAGCACAAATTTTGGTGTATACAAAATGCATTTAAAAAAAAATAAAATAATTTCATGCTGGCTTATATTAATGATTTTACATTTCCTGTTCAGAATTAAATTCTCACGTTTTCCCTAAAAAAGTAAAGTTTACTTTTAAATAAACTGCAACTGAAACTTTAAGGGTTGTTAATTTATAAATTTTCTTCACCATTCTACTTAACAATCTTTTAAATAATTTCTATTTTCATCTACATTTATAAAGAAAATATAAGCACTGCTGTGAAAATCAATTTTTTTATGAATGAAAATTGAATAAAGATGCCGCACTTAAATTACAGTATAATAATAATGATTCTTCAATACATTTCTGTCTTGCTGATCGAAGGTCCATAATATGCCCTATATCATATTTATTTAACATTACAGTGCCCTATATCATATTTACTTAACATTACAGTGCCCTATATCATATTTACTTAACATTACAGTGCCCTATATCATATTTACTTAACATTACAGTGCCCTATATCATATTTACTTAACATTACAGTCTGCACAGGCTTAGTAGGGACCACACTTTCTGCTTTCCTTGAATTTTTCAGTTATAGAAACTCAATCAAATATCAAGTTGAGGCAAATTGTCATCCTTATTTGCCTCTGCAGATAATCACAGGCTAATCTGGGAAAACCTTTTACTCACATGCATTAAACCCCATTTTCCCAGATTGAGGCTCATATACTGAATCTTCTCTGCAGCTCCCTACCACCCTGTGTGCCAAACCAACCCCAACAGCCAGATGTGCCAGATGGCCAAGATGGGGATCGGGATGGAGACCCAGTTAGAGGGCCCCTTTGGGGAGTTGGACATGGAGCCCGGGGAGATGGACATTGAGGGGCCCATGGCGTACTCCCTTTTGCAGCGCCTCAACATGCAGGGCAGCGGGGTGCATGCTGACCATCATGAGATCACACTGAACTCACATGTTCTCAAAGTACTGAAGGTGGGTTGGTGGGGGTCAATGTTTTTATTAACTATTTAAAGTCATTTAGTTCTGGAGAAAGAAATCTGGCCCACAACAAGATCATCTTAACAGACCTGTTCTCAATGCACTAATTTTGCATGTATCTTTTACATCACTCCTTTAAACTCATAAATACTATACATAGTAAAGATAATTAGCTGTAGTTGGCACGTAATACATAGCTACATGTTATTAATTTCTAGGAAAAACAATGTTATAGTTGGATAAATAACTGCATTGTGCGCATGTTTACAGGAGAGGTTTGGAGTGAACACGACTGAAGACATCAAGTCCAAGTCTGCGGACCCACAGTTCCAGGCGTTCATGTTCCAAGTGATGAAACGCAGCTCAGAGCTCGCGCCTGGGGAATTCAACGCAAACCTAACCGCCGCCGACGTTGCCCAAATACTCGCCACGCTAGACGCTAACCCTGCCCCGAATCAGATGATGGCTACTAACGATCTCAATCACGCCACTCTGGGGACTCGACGGTCGGGCCAGAACGCTGTGTTGTCCATTGATAGCGTTCCTGCATCACAGAGCCCCAACTGGGCCATGCCATTTCTCCCCCTGGTTGCCAACCCATTTCTCCCCCTGGTTTCAAACGGCTCTGCTAATCATAGTAATCCATTCAACGGTGCTGCCCATCATCATGGTAGAGCAGAGGCCCTTGTCTCCGATGTTCTGGGATCATCTCCAGTCCATGGGCATGCCGCGGGCAAAGCGGGCCAAGTAGGTCAGGCCCAGGAAGCTACAGAGAGGACAACACAGTCAACAAAAAGTTCACACACTCACACACAGCGTGCCATGGCTGGTGTTTCAGGACAGGAAGGTACACATAAGGCTAGCAGAGGCCCTGGAGACGTGAATGGAACAGCTGCCCTTGTGGCTGGACAGGCAGCATTAGTAGCTGGTTTCAACACACCCATGCCTGGTACTGATG